>NW_004949243.1:361913-364458 GCF_000317375.1 Microtus ochrogaster | reverse complement strand
ACCAATTGTCAGCTCTTGGTAGCTGAGATGCAGCCTGCTGGCTCTTGCTGGTCAAGAGAACAGCTGTGGAGCAGATCCCACAGACTGCGGTTGAGAAATCTGACTGCTGGGAGTTAGACACAGTTCCATCATAAAGATATCAAAGACCTGGTAGGACGAAGACTGTCCTTCCCACAGGCTGCTCCAGAAGTGGCATTCAGGACATCATGTTCAGAGCATTTTCCCAAAATCCAGCATTATAGAGGGTAATGTGGGCTGGGTGGGTGGGATCACGGTAGGGTTTTTCAGGCTTATTCTTGCCCAAATTTGAGAGGTCTTCCCCCAAACCAGGGGCTTGGGGATGTGTTGGCCCTTGTCTTTCTTTGGAGCACTTCCTGGTATTCATCAGGCCAGGTTGTCCCCGGGCATCTTGGAATGGAAGGTGCCACATGAGGACAATGGTGCCAAGGCTCTTTCTCTGGACCCTTGTTCCATAGCCACACATTCCCGATGCCTCTAAGGCTTCCCTTCCAGCACGGATTTGTAGTACCCACAGTATATCTAGTGTCCGCATCCATCCAGACAAGCTTCCCTGTTCTTGACTGTGGCTTAGGCATTTTGAAGGCAAAAATGTCTACTTCTCTGGGTCTCTTAGAGTAATATCTCATTTCCTTGAAGCCTGTCCTCTTTTAGTGACTGGCGAAGAATGTGCCCATAGGAACAATACAGAAGCAGCTGTCAGTCTCAGAGATGAACGGGGGATGGCAATAGAAGAGCAGCTTTGAGATCAGGTGTGCAAAGAGGGCGTTTTCCCTCCGACCAATTTTCTGCTGAGCTCCAGCTGGACCTGTTTATGGAGATGGGTTGGTTAGAGCAGCAGAGGGCGCTGCAAGGTCAGAAACAAAGCCACCCCAAAACAAAACTTCTCCCCTATTTTATTAATTAATTTCGTTCTTTGACAATTTCATATGCATCTATAATGCATTCTAGTTCCTTTCACCCCACCTTCTGTATCTTTCCCCTCCTCCAGTCATTCCCCTTCTGCCTTATAGGTCCCTTTCCCATGGTCATGACTTTGTGTTTGTTTGGTGACCCACCTAGCTAAGCCAGGGACACCTGTGTGACTATGGGTATGGAGCCTGGCAGACTGACTGCTGGGTACACATCTGAACATAACCTGCCCCCCAATCCGCCACTACCCAATAGTTCAGCAGGGAGAGGTAAGGGCCCCAGAAGCCCCCTCTCCATGCATGACTGGCTGTTGATAGGTCCAGGCTTGTGCAGACCCAGAGCAGGCTGCTGTGGTAGGTGAGTTCCTGATTCCAGCAGCCGGGTCACACTCAGGAGACAGTATTCAGCAGCCCTTCTCTCTGTCTTCTGGTTCTTACATTCTTTCCAACTTTCTTTAAGTAACAGGAGTTATCAAGACTCAGACTGAAGGATAAAGGAGGTTTTGTTTACCCCTCTTGAGAGGTGATTTCAAGCCATGAAAGCCATCCTGCTTTTTAGGTGGTAGGTTGATGCCCACAAACTCCTAGTTCCCTGTGAGCTGCTCGGGCTGCAGGTAGCGATGTATCAGGGAGACAGCTATAGCTCTGAGGGCAATTAGTCAGTAGTGGTCTACCACATCTGGATATAACTTGGGGCTCACTCAGTCACACAAAAGTTGCAGTCTTTTGAAGAGCCAAGAGCAGTGGGCATTAAGACTTATTTCTCATGCTCCTCAGATTCTTTGTATTTAGGAGAGAGCACAGTGGGCTCAAGTCTCAGGGGAGCACAGTGCTCTAGGACAACATGTTTGCAGCATAAAGATAAGAAATCCTGGGCCAGGGAGATAACAGCATGTGAAGGACCCTTCTCCTAAGCTTGTTGGCCAAGTTGCACCCCTAGATCCCCAAGACAGAAAGAGAGAACGGAGTTCTGCAAGTTGTCCTCTGACCCCCACATGTATGTTGTGGTTTCTGAATAATGCATGTGAGTATACACACGCACACACACACAGGTGCACACATACACAGGTGCGCGCGCGCTCACACACACACACACCTTTGAAAGGTATGGTCTTTAGAATTTTTTTAACTGATGATTGATAGAACAAACCTTCAGCTAAATTTAACAGTCATTTCCCCCCATATTTAGTTAGCATCTTCTCTCTGAATAGTTTTGAGAGCAATGATCTTAGGACCATATTAATCTGCACATTTGATAAATGGGTGCTGACTGCAGAAGCCCAGCTGGCTTACTGTGTGGCCCCCTCAGAAGGGCCGTTTCTGAAGAACGCCTTTCAGAAAAAGGACACCACATCTGGGAGATGTCGCTTATGCCACTGAGCACTGCACCCAGCATCTGTGCCTCCGTGTGAACTGGCTGCATGTGTCCCCTGTGAGGGGCCATGGAACCCATGCTCTTGCATGTGGTCAGATGTCACTGAAGTAGGGCAATAGGAAAAGTCATTAAGAAAATGGCTCAGTCATCAGGCAATGAAAGGAGACAGAGACAGAGTCCCACATTGGAACACCGGACTGAAACCCCAAGGTCCAAATCAGGAGCAGAAGGAGAGAGAGCA
>NW_004949243.1:360817-361428 GCF_000317375.1 Microtus ochrogaster | reverse complement strand
AAAAACCAAAAAAACAAAAAAGCCCTAAAAAATAAAATAAAATAAAATGGCTCAGTCCAGGGATGGACTGGGGACCTGGAAGCTGTGGAAATGACTTCGGCCAGCAGGGGTTGAACTGTGTGCTAGGATCACTCCAAGCTGCAGGCTCTGAGAGGGAGGGCAGCCCTTTCACTTGGAATCTTCCCTCCAACATGCAGGGCCTTAAAGATGCTCACAGTGGGATGCTGGCCCAGGTAGTATTTCCCCTGAGAACTCTCCATGCCTGTGGCTGCCAGATACAATTCAGGAAGTCAAGTGAAAATAGAATTCCAGATAAATAATGAATACTTTTTTTAAAAAATGTAGAGTGATGTCCCAAATACGGCATGTTCCAGATATTAGTAAATTTTAGCTGTCACTGATTTGAAATAAATATTGACTGCTCTCTTGTGTTTGTGTTTGTGCTGCTGCTAAAGTCTTTCCTCTTCTCTTCCTCCTCTTCCTCCTCCTTCTTTCTCTCTTTCTTCCCCACCCCCGGAGATGGTGACCAGAGCCTCAGGATGCTAGGCAAGGACCTCACACTGAGCCTCTCTGGTGAGCTTTTCAGGGGAGCAGCCTTCTTCCACTGCACA
>NW_004949243.1:335016-352723 GCF_000317375.1 Microtus ochrogaster | reverse complement strand
CCTGGAACTTGACTTGCACATGGTTGTGAGTTGTCATGTGGGTGCTGGGAATTGAACTCTTGTTCTCTGGAAGAACAGTCAGTGCTCTTAGCCACTGAGCCATCTCTCCAGCCACAGGAAAGATGAGTTTCATAGGCATGCCTAGAGTGCTCTCTCTCTTTCTTTCTCTTTCCCTCCCTGCCTCCCTCCCTCCCTGCCTCCCTCCTTCTCTCCATCACTTCCTACCTCCCTCTCTCCTTCCCTCTTTCCCTCCTTCAATCCCCCTCTCTGTTTCTCCCTCCCTCCGTCCTTTCTTTTGAAACAAGGTCTTGCTACATATCCCTGGCCAGCTTGATGCTATATATCAAGGCTGGTCTTGAACTCACATCAATCCTATTGCCTTAGCTTCCCAAGGGCTAAAATTATGGGACGGCACCAGCACACTTTCCTTGTTTGTTACCATTTCCAAATATCCTTCCCAATTTATAGCATAATTGGGGTGGAGTTGTGAATACAAAGTGAGCAATTCTTACCTTAAAAGAAGAGTAACTTGGCAGTAAAGAGAAAGTTGATGGCCACACTCTTGACAAACAGCATCCGTAGCCCCAGCACTACGAGGGACATCATGTTAACCTTCTTGCTGTGAACTATGATGGAATAAAAGTAAAACAGCAGCTTCAGGAGGGGCTAGATTTCTCCCTACAGTGCCAACAACTGTCACCAGTCTGCTCCAAATGGCCATAGCTCTTCCTGGCCTGTACATCCAGCACAGTGCCAGGCAGCACTCAGAGCCCTCAGGCTCCTGTGCCCACCCAGACAGGAGAAAAACACCGGCTCACAGCCTGGCCAGCTCTGCTGGGATGGAGATGGGGAACCAGTGGATTTGGTATGTTTTTTTGTTTTCCTTTGAAGTTTGATGCTTTGAGGTCTCAGGTGACAATGACAGAATTTGTTTTAACCACTTTGTTTGAACTAACCTTTTGAGCCATGGCAAGTCTCTGAAGTTTGTGTGACACTTTCCTGTTCTGGTGGTTTTATGTCATCTAGAAAAAACAAGAGTGGTCAAGATTAAGTTGGCAAGCAAACAGCAAAAGGATGAGACTCTGGGTTGGTAAACTGAGGATAAGAGGGCCATATATCTGTTTATACAGACAGGATTCCTTCGATTTGGGATCTTTGGCATCATCAGGACAACCTCAAGATGCCCTCTAATCTGTAGGGAGAACAAAGATTTTTAATCAATGATGAGACAACCAGCCTTGTGGGGTTTTTGGATTAAAATGATACCGTTGGTGCCAGACATTTATATGAAAAAGACCGTGGTTGGTGAAGATGAGCAATGGGGATTAAATAAGAGGAGAGACGCAGAGCAATTCCTTCTTAGCCAGAGATGAGTGCCTTCATTTTTTTTTTCAGCATAATGCTAAACCAGAAGTAACCTATGCTGGGCTCACACTGCCCGCTTCTCTTTTCCTCCAGTTTTCCCGTCTTAGCTCCTTCAAGCTAGATACTCACCAGGAGAATTTGCATGTGGTTCAAAGTCTGTAGAGTGCACAGTTCCACTGTTGTGCTGAACCGAACATGTCACTGAATTCGAATCTCCATACTGACCAAGCTTGACAGCAGTGTACTTCCCGCTGGGGGAGATGACTATAGCAGGGTCAAATTCTGCTATCTTCTTGGATGACTTGAGACTTATATTCACGTCCTTGGGATAGAAGTCCTTTACCAGACAGGCAACATTCGTTCCATTTTTCATAATGAAAACAGATGGTGTAGTAGGAAGCTGAATTTCTGAAAATATAATCAACTGAGATGATAATTTACAGCCTTAGGAGAATTAAACTGGTGTTGGCTAGAATCTAGAACACTCTATACCTTGTTAGTGGTATCCCTGATAGCCTTTCATAGACGCATGGGCAAGGTGAGAGGAAAGAAGGGACAGTTAGTTTGGCTTCATAATAAGGAGCAGAAAGGAGATAGGACTGGAAGAGAGATGTGGTGTAGCAACTATAAAGAAATTTCTAGAACGGAGGTCTAATATGAGGCCCTGGGTGTGATCCCTGCCACCGCATAAACCTACCATAGTGCTATATATCACTGATTCCAGCAGGAAGGTGGAAACAGGAGGATCAGGAGTTCTAGGTTACTCTTGAGTAGCAGCGCAGTCTTGGCTATATGATACCCTGTATCAAACTAAACCAAACCCAAACCCCAACCCAAAAAAGGCTGGAGAGCTCATTTGGTGAAGTGTTTGCTCTGTAAGCAGGAGGGCCTGAGTTTGATTTCTAGAGCCCACATAAAAATGCCAGCATGGTGGCAAGTTCTTGTCATCTCAGCACTGGGGAGCAGAGACCGGATCTTCAGGGCTTGCTGACCAGTTAGTCCGGCCTAATTGGTGAATGCCAAGTCAACAAGAGACTCTGTCTCAAGTGAGATAGGTAGTGTTTCTGAGGATAATACTCAGTGTAGTCCTTTGGCTTCCCTGTGCTCATGTGTGCGTGCACCTGCACACACATGTCTACCTGTGCACACACAGTTTTAAAACCAAGTTTTTGGGTAAGCTATGATTTGTTAGTTAGTTGGACAACTGAGGTCAGGCTGAATATCTGTCTGGGTCAGTTTGTTAATTTTAAACATGGGAGCCCTTGGAGGAGATTATGGAAGGCGCTCATACTTTGCATTGTGTCAGTTAAAAGCACAGACTTCTAGAAAGGTCTGCATAATCAACTCAAACTCAGAGGGTGGCAGTTGGAGTTACTGTGAGGTGTTTTCCCTGTTCTGTAGACTGGAACAGATTGCACTGGAAGGAAAGGCTGGATTTCTCTCTATTTGGGTGGATAATGATTCTTTTCCCAAGGGCCTACCTACTATACAATTTGAGTGTTTTTATTTGTTTGTTTGATATAGTCTTTAACTGTATATAAGGCTGATCAAACCCTTGATCCTTTTACCTCACTCAGCCTCCTAAGTGGTAAAACTAAAGGTGTTTGCTACCTCCTTGGAGTCATTTCTTTGGAGACAGGGTCTCATGCATCCCAGAACTTGTTATGTAGTCAGGGATGATCTTGAACTAGTGACTCTTCTGTTTATATCTTCTGAGTGCTAGGACTGGAGGCACACACCATCAGCAGATAACAACCATCATCCTCAGAAAGTAAATAGAACAAGCTAAACTTATTTCTTACTTTATTCTAAGAGGGGCTGTGGAATGAACGCTGGTCCCAGAAATGGATCCTCTACCTGCCTCTTCTTTCATACCTTGCTTTGACTATAACTCAGTGCTATTCTAGGTATGCACCTTTTCTTTCCTTAAAATGGGCAGTCTTGACGCTTTGAGAAAGACAGTAATGATTCTCATACTGCCTGATTGGAGCTTCTGAATTGTGATAATTTTGTGTCCACAGAGACTTGGATTCTATGTTATCTTTAAATAACCACAAAACAAAGAGCCTTGTTCTTACCTACTGACCTGTGAACAGATTTCTAATCCTAAAACTCATTTCTGACTTTCAGCAGTAATTTCTCTCATGAACAGAGCCCATATGCCCATGGTATTTGCTAATAAAGAGCTGGGGTTGTTGGTATCAAATGAAAACTATGTTGAATTACAATGTATGTTATCTCATGGGTTATGATCAAGGCAGCAGGTCTTTTACTAAACAGAAAATCTTGGTAGTGCATATGCAAGTGAAAAGAATTGACTTTTCTAGTGCTCTATCCAGAGTCTGGGTCTGAGTTTTAGCCATGGGGTCCACGGTAGTAAAGCTCTGACCAGTCAGTTGGTCCGGTTGATTGAGAGGAGTGGTTGTTAATGGGAAGGTGGCTGCTGATCTCCACGGTATAATTAGGTCACGGTGGATCTGGGTGAGCCCAAGAGAACAAGCTGTCCCGAGAAGGCTTCCTCATGTCTACATCATAATTCTTCTTATTTTTTCTTCATCAAGAAGCTCAAATGAAAGATGGGGATCTGGCACTCAGGGAAGGAGACAACTTTCCAAGATTCTGACTATTTTGGCTTTAGCTCTAGACAAGATTTTGGTTTTTTTTCTTTATTTTTCTCTTTCTTTTCTTTCCTTTCCTTTCCTTTCCTTTCCTTTCCTTTCCTTTCCTTTCCTTTCCTTTCCTTTCCTTTCCTTTCCTCTCTCTCTCTTTCTTTCTTTCTTTCTTTCTTTCTTTCTTCCTTTCTTGTTTTTAAAAGACTTTCTTAGAATATTTACTCTCAACTTTCGTGAGAAAACCTTTGCTTTTTTATTTCCTGTTTTGTTTTCTTACACACTGAAGTTGCTGACAGTAAAACTGATAACCCCAGCACTAACGGCTGAAAACCACAAGTCTTCATTACTTGTCTCCTTCCAGGAGCATGGCATTTCTTGTTCATTATCCTGTTTGTGGCTTGAGATGTATTGTGGTTGATTTTCAAGAGAGTTAGGAGTTAGAAATTTGTTCAATTAAAAAAAATCAAACTAACCAAAGAAAGCTCAAATTCATCTTGTCGGTTATTCAAGAGCACGATTCAGTTTGAGAAAGTTGGACAGTGAAAGCTTACTTGTATTTTTGCTGTTTGAGATAGGGTCTCTCTAAGTAGTTAAGGCTAACTTCACACTCAATCCTCCTGCCTCAGCTTGCTGAGTGCTAATATTACTGGTGTGTGCTCCTGGGCCCAGCTGCTTGTGTGGGATTTTCAAATCTAAATGCATCAAGAGATTATCATCAGTTATCATAAGGAGATTATATGTGAATAACTTAAATATTATAATATAGCTGGCAAGGTGGATGTCTGGAGACATGCATGAACGCACATGCTGAGACTTGAATGTAGTTGTTGGGGTTTTAGATTGGACACAGAGTATTGATTTAGTAAAACATTTTCTCAGGCTCTCTCCCTAGTTAAGATCCATATGTTTAAAACAATTGAAATAAAAGTTTATTCAATTAATTCGTTGGCCTCTGATTGGCATGGCAACCAAAGAAAACAGCTATCTGGTTTGAACTGACCCTTTATTTTTAAATAAGTAGAATGTACTCCAAGGAACATGTACTCGTATGGAACTTAGTCTACTTTGCATTTGATTTAAACAAATATTTGAAGATAACATTTAAAGGAAAGATTTCATTGTTTATCTTTGAGAATAATCTCTTATTATTCCATGAATATGACTGTATTTCAACACTTTATTTCAAATGTATTTACTTGGACAATACCATTCATTTTGTTTTCAGCCATTCTCTTAAGACACTCATACAGTGCTAAAATTACATGCGGGCAAACAGCAGAGAGATAGAGACCGCCCTCTCTACACGTTCTTTATGATCCCATTGGTTCTCTAGGAACTGTGGCATCTATAACACATGCCACTCAGAATTTCACGGTTCTTTGCCAGTCTGGGATTTCACTTAAGCCCTAAGGTTTGCCCTACCTGGTTATTCTCACCGGGTTAACCACCTGTCTCCTAAGCCTTCCTAGGGGAGGAATATTTGTGCTCTGTCAGGAGGCATGCTGACTAGTCAGCTTAGCCAAAGTAAGTGTAGGAAACAAGCCACACCCTGGGGAGTTTGAGCCCATGTGCACCTGTGACTGCCTCTCTTCCCCCCAGTGATACATTTACTAGTATAATTTCAAAAAGATTCCTCTGTTTTCTAGGTTGACCTGAAGAGTTCAGAAATAAATGAGGGCTAGCATTTTAGCATCCGTATATTAAAAATAAAGTAGTTACAGAAGCATGTGAGCAGCTCAGAGTCCTCATGCTGGCCCCCTTCTTTCTGCTCCACTCTATCTCTGAGATGTAAGTGAATCTGCTAGTTATAATTTGTAATATAAACTGGGGGGTAGCTCTAGTCTCAGAACTCAAATTATGCACAGAAATAAAGAAAAAGATCAACTTACGGGGCTCCACAAAGAGCTTCGTGCCAGCTCCAAAAACCATCTGCCGGGTGTTCCAGGAGCACATTATGGCCTTGCTTTACAGATAACCAGTCTGGGACTAGCCCTTGGCCTGAGTCTGGACATCTGTGCCATTCCTCACAGCCTGCGTCTCAGCCTGTAGAGCCCATAGTCCATAGAATTACAAAGTTGTCCTTGATAGGACAGGGGGCCGAGTACACAGAATGTCCTTCTTTGAGCTAATGGTAGCTGAATGTTTGGGTAGGAAAGTGAGCAGGATGTCTCCATCTCAGAGGTGCCGGAACAGGGCTGAAGCAGGGCAAGAGAGGGTGACAGACATCTGATTTCAAGAAGTCAAACTGAGCTCCCAGTTTTTTGAGAAGACTTTCCAAAAAAAGCACAATAGCAGGATACAGAGATAGAATACTAACTTTCTTACCCTGACTTAAAAGCAAGGAGAGTAGGCCTTAGAAACATTATTTTCTCATACTTTGACTCCTTTCTCTAGAGCCACAGATAGTGTGTCCTGATTTGAGTCCTATTTTTCCTCCATTACTCAGGGAGTTTCATGGTAGTAATGAGTTTGTTTCCTAATTGCTGAGCCTAGAAAAGGGCCAGGGACCTGAAAGTTGAGTAGCCAAGTGGCTGTGTTTGACAGGACCCCACTAGTGCTGTGTTGTGTGTGGGTGAGGGAGGTCTGTCCTTGTGCTGCTGTCCTCAGTTTTGTTTTATAATTTCTTCTGATTCTGGAGTCAGATGGATGTCTCAGGAATGTATAGTAATTGTGTGACTACGTGGATCACATGATCTCTCACCAAACTCAGGAGGTAGAGCTAGAGCCGGGGAAAAGAGACTGCCAGTTCAGGACCATTATTCAAAGTTGAAGCTCTCAGACCTGAAGACTTCATTTAAAATTCTTACTTTCCCCACCCGAGCTTCACACATCACATTAACTTCCACCACTGCTGGCAGAACCCAGAGAAGAAAGTAGGGTATCACGGGGACGTGTGGCCAGTGGCCCAACAGAGAGTAAGCGTTTATTTTTTCAACCTCCTTTCCCCTGCCCAAAGGAGTAGCCTCAAAGATTTGACTCTTAGCACAGAAGATAATTCCGAATTTCAAGTAGAAATGGTTTAAGGAGAAAATGAAACACAGTAGTTTTTACTCAGATGCAATTTGCCAAACATCAATCAGGCTGCAATCGCTATAACATAACTTAGCTTTCCTCCTTCTTTTCGTTGCTCTGACATTCCTCTGCTTAGAAATAAGGATACTAAGCAAATCCCTGGAAGCAACAGGCAATGGAGAACTCTTACCTATTAAATGAATAAAAACCCTTAAGTTTTTATTATCCTCTGAAAGGCAGAGACCGAGTTGACGGTACCGGTCACTTAGGACTGCCAGAATTCCTATTTCCCTGCACCTTTCCCACTTCATTTCCTCTAGAATATTAAAACTTCTCATGTCACCATGTAAGAGGTAATGGCTGCCCCATTGGACTTGGTATTTTGGAGGTCATTTGTAAGACTGTTGCTCTCTGGCTTGGCTGCAGCTCTTGACTGTTGGTAGCCAAATCACTGAATGTAGAGCCTGGATTTGCAAACCCTGGACCGTGTTACCCATGGGCAGCTCCTCTAGGAGAATTCCATCACTTCTCTACTGTTCTGGAGCCAGTGGCTGTGCTTCTGGGGTGAATATGGGTCCCCGAGGCCTTGTGCAGAGTCTCCAGACTCAGAGCTAACAGAAGAGGTAAGCATGACCCTGGCTAGGATGGGATCTTGGAGAACCACTTAGTCTGTGGCCAGCCTTGCTGGTGTAATGCAAGTTCTCAAAGGAAAAGAGAAAGAAAAGAGACCAATATGAGGGAGGGATCTTGGGGGATAACCTAATCTGCAGCCAACCTTGCTGGTTTAGCGCAAGTTTTCAAGGAAAAAGAAAAGAGACCTAGATGACAGATCGGTCCATCTCTCAATAGACTATTATAGATGATAGAGTACATTTAATGGCTTCTTTCATGTCTTTTCAATGTTTCTAACCCTCTTTTCTACACCATGACAACAACTCTTTTTTCCCTGAGAGTGAGAGAGGCTCATCTGAGCAAAGCTTCTGTGGCCCTAGTTCCCGACCAGAGAGAGACCAGAACCAGAACCAGAACCTGACCTATGGCTTTTCAAGGTAGTTGTTGAAAATCTATTCTTATTAATCTTCAGGATAGAGTTTTCCATTGTGCATCAAGTATTTTCTTATGAAAGACCAGTTGGCCCTCAAATTTTTATTGTAATTCACTGCAACAACTAGTGAATTTCAGATTTGGACCCCACCCCCAATATCCTGAGAAACTTCAGCCATTGAAACTGAGCTATAGTAACTCCAAGGCCATGGTTCTCACCCTTCCTGATGCAGAGACCCTTTCATACAGGTCCTCTTGTTGTCATGAACTTCAACCATAAAAATATTTCATTGCTGCTTCATGACTGTAATTTTGCTACCATTATAAATCATAATGTAAATATCTTATATGCAGGATATCTGACATGTGACTCCTGTTAAAGGGTCACACACTCCCTTCTGAGGGGTCATGACCCATAGCTTGGGAACCACTACTCTAAGGGACGAGCACAATGTGGTTCTATGATGAGAGAGCACCCATTCCCATAGATAGGCTGCATTGATTCAGTACTGGCTTAGGCATCAGCTGGGCTCTTTGCTACTCATCTCTTCCAGTCCACCTCGTCTGTTGGCATAGGGTTGGCGGATGAGGGTGGCGTGAGGAATAGAATCTCTTGAAGGTTTTGGAGATCTAAATGCTGCATTTTTCATCCTGTTTAACTCCTTTTATCTTCTAATTGTTGATATTTAGGAATGTCCCTAGGTTTTTGGCTACTAGCTCCTTAATCTGCCATCTCTTATCCCTAGATTTTTGGCAGAATATTTCATTTTTCCTAAGAGAAAGGAATCATTTTGGTTTTGCTGAAATGCTAAATGGCCATTTTAAGCAAAAATAGTTATAGGAAGGCTCAAGTAAGCTAATGACCACCAGGTCATGCATCAGCTGGATAGGAAAGGGCAAAGTGCTTGAGGGCGAGGCCTCTTGGGTCTGTTCAAGAGTTCCTGTAACTACATAAAACATTATCCACATCAAAGCCTTATGCTACTTAAACACTGTAGTCTACACTATAGTAGCCATCGTAACCAGCTTCATGAGCTGATGCTGTCACTGGGGGTAAAGACAGCAAATGTGGCTGGGCCTCTTTCTTAAGCTCTTGAGAACCCAGTTTCCATTCACAGAGCCAGGGAAATGGGTGCTGGAACCGGAAATAGTGCTTGTTCCCATTTGTTGAGCCCCCTGTGATCTACAGGCTGTTAGAAAGATACACAGAGAAAGCAGAGTCTTTTTCTGTGCTATTTTTCACAAATCACAGAATTTCGATGGCCACAAGATATTCATGATGCTGCACTTCCCTTGTGTTTCTTGCCGGATTTGGTCTTGTTATTTGGAGCATTGTTAGTATCACAGTGTGTCCAAGTCAAAAGTTTCCTTGGAGCTCTTTCACGTAACCAGAGGAAATCAGTGTTCAGTGATGTCCCAGAGTTGCCAAAGAGAAGGAACGAAACTTGGTTCTCAGTTGTCACTGAAAAAATTTCTTGTCATACCTGATGACAGCCATGGCCTGGGTCAGGTTGTGGTGAGAGCACAGAAGTTGAACCATTTTTCTGGAGGACAATGAGGCCTTGCCAGAAGGGACATGAGCTCAGGAAAGCTAACTGAAACACAAACCCACCCGACTTTAATCAGACATTTAGTCCCTGACCCTAAAACCATCTCTTGGGTAATTAGCCCCACTGGGTGAAGTTTTCCGTCATTTGAGACATCTGATCTGGTGACTTAGGAACATAGGCAACAAAGATATTGTCAAAAAAACATGATCACAGAGGAAGAAGAATGAGTTACATGATTCAACCTCTGGATAAACAGGCTCCTCTGAGAAAGATCAGTTCTTTGCCGCAGCCAGTAAGCCTAATCCCAAACCAGTTTACTCCTTTTACAGCAACCAAGCTATGTGCTATCTGCTGACTGGGATTTCCTGTCCTGCTGGTCTTATTTCTTTTCTTCCAGGGGCTAACTTCCAAGACAAACAGAGGGGGAACTCCTGCGTCATGTAGAAATCCAAGCTTTTCTCTTGTGACATTTTAACAAAATTTGTCCTCTGAATGAGAGATAAGGAATATAAACTGGCAAGGAGTTTTTATTATAAATTGTTATTATTATTAATATTTATTCAATAGTGACAAAATATAGAACGTTGGTCCTAGAGCAGTGGTTCTTAGACAGGGTTTCTCTGTGTAGCTTTGGAGCCTGATCTAGTACTTGCTCTGTAGCGCAGACTGGCCTCAAACTCACAGAGATCCACCTACGTCTGCCTACCGAATGCTGTGATTAAAGGTGTGCGCCACCACTGCCCAGCCTAGAGCAGTTGTTCAACTATATTCATAGCAGCACTATTTGTAATAGCCAGAACCTGGAAACAACCTAGGTGCCCCTCAATGGAAGAATGGATAAAGAAGGTGTGGGACATATACACTTTAGAGTTCTACTCAGCGGTAAAAAACAATGGCATCTTGAATTTTGCATGCAAATGGATGGAAATAGAAAACACTTTACTGAGTGAGATGACTCTGACCGAAAAAGATGAATATGGTATGTACTCACTCATAAGTGGATTCTAGCCATAAACAAATGACATTGAGCCTATACATCATGATCCTAGAGAAGTTACATAAGAAGGTGAACCCAAAGAAAAACATATTTATCCTCCTGGATATTAGAAGTAGACAAGATCACCGGGTAAATGTCGGGAGCACGGGGGTGGGGGTAAGGTGGGGGGAAGGGGAGATGGAATGAGAGAAGTGAGAAGGGGAGGATTGGGGAGAGCTTGGGGGAATGGGATGGTTGGGATGAAGGAAGGGTGGATATGGGAGCAGGGAAGTAGATATCTTAATTAAGGGAGCCATTTTAGGGTTGGCAAGAGACTTGGCTCTAGAGGGGTTCCCAGGTGTCCAAGGGGATGTCCCCAGCTAGGCCCTTGGGCAGCGGAGGAGAGGGTGCCTGAACTGGCCTTCTCCCATAGCCACACTAATGGATATCTTGCATATCACCATAGAACTTTCATCTGGCGATGGATGGAGATAGAGACAAAGACCCGCATTGGAGTACTGGACTGAGCTCCCAAGGTTCAGATGAGGAGCAGAAGGAGAGAGAACATGAGTAAGGAAGTCAGGACTATGAGGGGTTGGTCCTCCTACTGAGACAGTGTGCCTGATCTAATGGGAGCTCACCAAAGCCAGCTGGACTGGGACTGAGTGAGCATGTGATCAAACTCGACTCTCTGAATGTGGCTGACAATAAGGGCTGACTGAGAAGCTAATGATAATGGCACTGGGTTTTGATTCTACTGCATGTACTGGCTTTGTGGGAGCCTAGTCTGTTTGGATGCACACCTTTCTAGACCTGGATGGTGGGGGGAGGCCTTGGACTTCCCACAGGGCAGGGAACCCTGACTTCTTTTAGGACTGGAGAGGGAGGGGGAGGGGAAGAGGGCAGTGGGAGGGAAACAGGAGGATGGGAGGAAGTGGAAATTTTTAATAAATAAAAAAGAAAGAAAGAAATTGAAAGGCAATAAATAGACTGAGTTGCTCGACTTACGAACTTTTACTGTAACAAAACAAAAGTGGTAAACATAAACTTCCCTGCTTCACTGTTCAGCCTCAGGTCTGTCTCTTCTGGCTCTGAGCCTCTACAGTAGGTGGCCTTGAGGAGTCTGAAGATGCCCCCCAAGCTTGGGTTTCCCTTCCTGTTTCTAGATCCTTCACTTCCTTCACTGCCCACACAGGACCCTCCTGTTCCTACAGTTCTCTGAGTGAGTGGAGCCTGCCCTACCACAGTCCCCCATCTGGCCTCCCAGGGCCCCTTCTTGACCTTGGGAAACAAACTGAGCTTCAAAACAGCAGAGCAAAGAGCACTTGTTTCTTTCCCAGAAGCCAGGTTGATGGCCTGTGGCTACTGGTGCTTGTCACTAGGCTAAGATTTGCTTGTCGCTATACTTTAATGGAGTTTGCTCACCGGTAGACCCCTGGCTTAGTGCGATAGCCACTACCTGACTGAAATAACTGGCAGCTTCTACCAAGTAGAAATTACTGTCCTTTTTAATAACAAGAAATTGTTGAATTTAGATGTCAACTTAAGTGATGCTAAAAGACACCTTTTGTGTAGAGCGCATTCTTTCAACACTTTTAGCACAGCTGCTTTAGAACAGCTAGGAACACGGGTTCTGAAGGCACATAGGGAGTTCCCACAGACTTTTAAGTGTCTCTTGGCTGGAAGTCCCATACACTCACTTAATTCCCATTCTTGGATCTGGTCTCACTGGGAACCACACTGCTTCCTCCTTATTTCTCTCTAGTAGCGGCTTCCAGCTGCAGTTTGAATAAGTAGACCCGAGTGTCTGCACACCTTCCTTCCACAGAGGATCGTGCTCACATATTTGTAGTGAATGGCCACTTATTCTGGCTTCACGCTCCACGTCCAGGACTCTGATTCATCCTATGCTCTCTGGGGAGCAGATGTTTGACCTATGGAAGGTCAGCATTATTTAAATCTGGAGCCACTGCTACAGGATCACCTGGGCTTAGATTCTGAAGCTGTCCCACTTTGGTTTCTACAGTTTGACTTGATTCCACGGAGAAGGCACAATTCTCTCAGCTTCTTCTGAGCGCATAGGTAATTTTAAATCCCCCAATTCTATTTTTTTGTAGGTACCCCTACAAAAAATAGAATGGAGAAGCTAACCATAGCTCATCTCTTCTAGACATCTTCCTGGACAGTCCTGGACCGCTGGGTTATCCATATTATTCCTTTCACATTTCCACCTAGGTAGAAGATCCCTTAGCCCCAAATTCAGACAAATAAACAACTTACTTGGTTCCACAATCACTTGGGTTCCTTGTCCAAAGACGAGCTTATCTGTCGCACAGCCACTGAGGCCATTCCAAAAACCTCCATGGCTCTTCCCAACTTCTTTCTGTTAACTTCATGGCTGGAGGGCTTTCATGCTTCTGTACTTTAAACATGGCACTAGCCGCTCATCCAGATGTCTCATCATGACTTCACAGATGTGTGTGAGGATTGGTTTGCCTATAGGAGCTTGTTGCTTGAGAACCAAGTGGGAACAACATATTCCACAGTCACATTCTCTTAGCTGAGTTTTCTGCTGCTTAGAACTGTTCCATTTCTTAGACCCACAAATAAACTGCTTGTCTCAAATATCCAGCACTATCAGGTCTTGGATCCAGGACAGCTCCAGAGTGGAGACTTCCACACTTGTCGTGTGGCTTTAAGGTCAGAGAACACATTGCACAGCAAAGGAGAGGGAGAAGTGGCATGAAGCGTCAGTTAGTTCCTCCATATAAAACTTCAGCGTTCCTAAGTGCGGCTGGCCAACTGGCCTACCGACGAATCAACTTCCCTCAAGTCCATCTCCCCAAACTGCAAAAAAAAAAAGAAAGAAAAAAGAAAAAAGAAAGAAAGAAAAAAGAAAGAAAGGAAAAGAAAGGAAAAGGGCAATTTTCTCCAGGGACCTGACTTCCAAAATTCCCCATGGAAGGGCTCATTTAGCTCTTTGAGGGTTGCAGAACCAATAGGAAAGCAAGACAAGGGTACGCGTTTGACAAAGCCCATTCATCTTCCTCATTGATTCTGCACCCTTGCAGTTTTTGTACAGGTCCCCAGTGGGGTTTGTAACACTGTGCTCGTATCCCTCTAGCCACACTGTTTCAGAGCTTTACAGAAACCTTCCCTGGGAAGGTTTCATCATGTATGTCTGAGAACCCCCAGCCAGATGTCTTCTGCAAGTCAAACCACAGAGAGATCAAAGGATTTGCCAGTTAGTTCAGGCCAGACTTGCCTGGGAACTACTGTCCAATGCTCACTGCCCTGCTGGCTGGAGACCCTGGGGGTCAGAGTGGACTGCTAGAAACTGTCAAGTTTACTCCTATCCATACTTTTTGTCCAGTCTTCTCTGAGATGGTTTCCCAGGGAGGAGTTTGTTAGCTGTCTGAAAGTCTCCCGTGTGTTCTACGTGCTGTGGGTTAGGCAGAGAATGTTTGTGGCCAATATAATTTTTCCTCCCTCCCGCTAAGCCTCAGAACCACCTTTGCCTGCCTACTTTTCACTTGAATAGTGTTATACGGCCCGCAGAAAGGCTTTCAAGTAACTAAAAATTTTATCCTCTCCACTGACCTCCCAGTTGCTTAATTTGGAGCCAGTAGCCCATATGGCGCTTTGTGTGAGTCAGAAATGACAACCTGCTGGGCTCGCAGAGGCGGCACCTCAATAGACAGTCTCCTCAATTCCCAAAGACAGTCTTTGGATTGTCCTCTAAAAAGTTTCAAACGGCCTTCAAGTCAGATCTTGGGCTGGTTCCCTTGACAACCCAAACCTCTGGCTTAAATTTGGCTTGCTTTAACCTTTCCTTTGTAGGACCTCCACAAAACTCCTCCAGCGAAGCCGGAAGCAGAGGTTCCCTGTTTTCAAGCCTCCTTCAATCTTCAGTCCTGTTCTTCCCTTTGTTCCTCTGTCTGTTCTGCATGTCAGGTTTTACTAGGTCCAGTTTCCAAACCCAATTCTCTCAAATCCCCATTCAGCAGATGAACCCCTTCTGATCAAACTTCAAGTTTCTATTGTTGAAGTCTATGGCATTTACTCACGGCAACCTGAGCAGACTAATTAGCAGGGCCCTGAGTTGTAACTGTCCACATGTACACATTCATACAAACAGGCACATGCAACCCTAGAAAGCTGATAGAGTTAATAAAATGTTTATCTGAAGCCACCCTTTTTCTCATGAATATGGGGCAGGGAAGAACACAGTGGATATTATTAGAAAATTGATGTGACTCCATTGCTTCATGTTAAGGCACACGACATTTGACCCAACATTGTTGTTTCTGCAACATCAGTGCAAATGTCATAAGGATGAAGGGAAACATCGCTTTGGTATTGTGAAAATAGATCTGAGTGTCCTGCGTTCTCTGAACAGGTCTTGGGGTCCTGAGGACTTGACAGGCTGCACTTTGAGAAGATTGTCCTAATTCTCTGTTGTTTGTGCTGTCAAAGCTGCAACAGCAGTGAAAGACTACAGTCTCTCTACCGCTTCATCCCTACCTGCCTGCTAGTGGCTGTGACTCCCTTAGCATGTGTTTTCACTAACCATTGCATAATGATCAGATACCATTGGAGTGACAGCTTCCTAAGTTTGTAGATATGATGGATTTGACCTTCACTTTTTTTTGTTTTTGTTTTTTTTTCAGACAGGGTTTCTCTGTATAGCTTTGGAGCCTGTCCTGGAACTCACTCTGTAGACCAGGCTGGCCTCGAACTCATGGAGATCCTCCTGTCTCTGCCTGCTGAGTGCTGGGATTAAAGGTGTGTGCCACCACCGCCCGGTTTCACCTGCATTTTTGGTTGGAATTTCTAGCGTGAAAGGCCGTGAATCTAAATGTTGCTGACTATAATTTCTTCTATCTGGTAGTCAGATGTTGCACCCTTGATGACTGTGTTTGGTGACATAGGTAGGACTCAGTGATGGATCTGACTGCATTATGTTCAATATGCATAGTATGTTTCACTAAATGTAAGTATTCACGTATTTAAGTGACAAGTTTGATGGCAAAGGAAGGTTCAACAATGATCTGAGAGTTTGATTGCATATCTTTGATATACATACTATATTTCTTTAGCAATGATTCATTATTCTCATTAAAATAAATATCCACTTATTTAGGTGGCTGGTACTTGGAAATAATAATGCAATTTTGCAAAACCATGAATGGAAAGAATGAACCACCATGGCTTGTGGGTTAATGAGTCAAATAGTAACTTATCAACCAGACAGGACAGAAAATTAACCAGATCTTCAAATTCAGACTCATCTCTGGCCCCAAAATGTCTAAATTTTATTGTGTTAGTTACTTGTATTTTTGGTATAATGAAAATACCTGACAATAGTGGCTTGAGAAAATAAGATTAGATTTTGGCCTATAGTTCCGTGGGATGCAATCTGTCACGCAGGGGAGGTAAATGCCAGCAGGAGCAGGAGACATGTGGTCACATTCTGTCCAGTCAAGAGGCAGAGAACCTTGAATGTCTGTGTTCAGCTCACTCTTCCTTTTGTTTCAGTCTGTGACCCTGTCCTATGGAAAGGCACTGTCCACATTTAGAGTGTTATTCCTATCTCACTTAACCTGATCTAGATAATCCTTTCATAGATGTGTCTAGAGATTTGTTTCCATGGTGACTAAATTCTGTCATGTTGACAATTGTAACCATCATGATTGTCAAGTTCTCATTTGGGAGATTGAGACAGTTTCAGTTCTGACAAAACTTTCTCTTGCCATCTCCGTGACACCTGCTCACCTGAAGGAAATGTGAGCCTGGCAACCAGCAGAGGGGAGCTCCCTGGTGGAATGTGGAAGTCTGGAATGCCCTCCTTCCCCACTTAAGTGTAATACATCCCCACTTTTCACCGTTATTATAATCTCAGATCTTGAAAGGATTTTAGGACACCCCCGAGTTATGCTTGTGTCCTGCAAAAGAATAGTAAGAATCCAAATGGACACATAATTATTAGTATTTTTTATTTATTTGATGTGCGTATAGTTATAGACAGGATGCATTATTATGTGAGGAATAAATCAAGTTTTTGTCTCACTGTCATCTGGACATACCATGGTCATTGCCTTCTTGAATTGCTACTTCCTGAAGGAGACCTGTACATGATTGGGGCCACTGACTTGCTCTCATAAAGGGGGTATTGCTCACGAGTCCACATAGCTCTCTAAGAGTTCACTGACCGCTAACTGTCGCTAGGAGGAGGGTTTCATAAAGTTCTATCCCTCCTCAAGGATATGCAAATAGTTATCAGCTGATGGGGAAAGCTTTTTCTTTAGTGATATAGCTGTTCACAAATTGCTCATGGTCTTGTGCATAACCTTTCCAACACACCTGTAAGTATCACCAACCACGCTCACTGTTTTTGCCAGGCTACACTGATTAAACTGTTGTTGATACCTTATCTAGGATGAATAGGAACTTACCCATTTCCACAGGGAAATTTACACAGCATATGTGTGAGCACAGAGTTTTAATTGGTTCTGACTTCTATAGATTCAGGCAGATTCTTCAAGAAGTATATAAATTTTCAAAATAATATTATGTTTCACTCTTTCATTTGTTTAAATCTGCTGTAGATTTGTTGACCGATTAAAAAAAGACATTATATTAAAATTTTTGGAATATTCCAAAAGAGATTAGTAGAGTATCACAGGCTTGTCACCTAGCCTTAGCAATTCTTAGCATTTACCATATTTTCTATTTATTTTGCTCAAAAATTTAAAAATACATCACAAACATGACAGGTCATTACTGCACATTTCAACATACATTACCATTAACTTTGTGTGCGGCTTTTTGAGGCAGGGTTTCATTCTGTAGCACAGGCTGATCTAGGATTTACTATGTAGTCCACATTGGTTTCCAACCAGCAGCAATCTCGGTATCTCAAACTCTTTAATATCAGGATTACAGGTGGAGCCATTATGATTGGTTTTATTATACATTAACAAAGAAGAGTAATTGTTTTTTACACAGTTACAATCTCATTCCAATCTACCAAAGTCAATAGTAATTTCCTCAAATCACTTAATAACATCTCTCTTGTCAAAATTTTCAGTTTTCCCATTTATTTTTTACATATTAAAAATGGAGATCCATTTAAAGACAGTATAGCC
>NW_004949243.1:331654-334631 GCF_000317375.1 Microtus ochrogaster | reverse complement strand
CAACCTTGTTCCTTTGCAAGCTTAGGAATCTTTCAGCATTTAAGATAATTTGCTCCTCTTGTAGAGGACCCAGGTTTGGTTGCCAACACCTGTATAAAAGCTCTCAACTGTCCACCCCTTCAGCTCCATGGGATCTAACATCCTCTTCTGGCCTCTGTGGGCATTTCCATGCATGCATATGGTGCACATTTGCACAGGCAGACACAGCACATAAAATAAATAAATACAATAAAGTAAATCTTTTTTTCAAAAACCCAACATTTGACTGGGGCCCAGGAACTACATCAGCTCCTTCCAAATGGAGGTCCTTCAGCAGCTGCTGTACTTCCCACTGAGCTCTGCTTCTTAAAGAATCCACACTGCTTTCCAATACCATGAGCAACACCTAAGTCCTTAGGGAACACAGTCAGACCAAACCCAAACCACAGTTCTTGCTCTCTGGGGTTTTTGTTTGTTTATTTGTTTTTAAATTCATTAGATTTTTTAAAAAAATACCAATCCAAATTCCCACTCCCTCTCCTCCTTCAATTCCCTATACACACCCTCCCACCCCACTCCCATCTAATCCTCAGAGAGGGTAAGGCACGTTGCTTTGTGGAAGGTCCAAGGCCCTCCCTACTATATCTAGGCTGAGCAAGGTATACATGCAAAGAGAATAGGATCCCAAAAAGCCAGTACATGCAGTAAAGATAAATCTCAGTGCCACTGCTAGTGGCCCCTCAGTCTGCCCTAGCTATGAAACTGTAAACCACATTCAGAGGGACTAGTTTGGTCCTATGCTTGTTCCTTCCCAGTCCAGCTGGAGTTGGTGAGTTCCCATTAGATCAGGTAAACTGTTTCAGTGGATGAACCTTTTATGGTCTTGATCTCTTTGCTCATATTCTCATTCCTCCCACTCTTCAACTGGACTTTGGGAGTTCAGTCAAGTGCTCTGATGTGGGTCTCTGCCTGTTTCCATCAGTTGCTGGATGAAGGTTGTATGGTGACATTTAAGATAATCATCAGTCTGACTACAGGGCAAGTCAAGATCAGGGCTCCTCTCCTCCGTTGCTTACTTAGGGTCTTATCTGGGGTCATCCCTGTGGGTTCCTGGGAATTTCTCTAGAGCCAGGTTTTTGCTAACCATATATTGGCTCCCTCAATCAAGATATCTCTTTCCTTGCTCTTATATCTGTCCTTCCTCCATCTAGACTATCCCAATTCCCTCAAGTTCTCCTCAACCCTCCCCTTCTTCCCTCCTCTTCCCCTTTTACCCTTTCTTCCCCCCCTGCCCCCATGCTCCCAATTTTGTCAGGTGATCTTGTCTGTTTCTAGTTTGCAGGTGGGTCTATATATGTTTTTCTTTGGGTTCACCTTATTTCTTAGCTTCTCTAGGATCATGACCTATAGACTCTATGTTATTTGTTTATAGCTAGTATTCACTTATGAATGAGTACATACTATATTCATCTTTATGGTGTCTGGGTTACCTCACTCAGGATAGTGCTTTCTAATTCCATCCATGTGCATGCAAAATTCAAGAGGTCACTGTTTTTTTTACCACTGAGTAGTACTCTTATGTGCAAATGTGCCACATTTTCTTTATCTGTTCTTCAGTTGAGGGCCATCTAGGTTGTTTACATGTTCTGGCTATTACAAATAATGCTTCTATGCATATAGTTGAACAAATGCTTTTGTAGTATAATTGAGCATCTTATGGGTATATGCCCACTAGTGGTATTGCTGGATCCTGAGGTAAATTGATTCCCAATTTTATGAGAAACCACCATACTGATTTCCAAAGGGGTTGTACAAGTTTGCATTCCCATCAGCAATGGAAGAGTGTTCCCTTACTCCACATCCTCTTCACTATAAGCTATCATTAGTGTTTTTCATTCTGAAAGGTGTAAGATGGTATCTCAGAGATGTTTTGATTTGAATTTCCCTGATGGCTAAGGATGTTGAACATTTCCTTAGGTATATTTTGGCCATTTGAGATTCTCTTCTGTTGAGAATTCTGTTTAGTTCAGTACCCCATTTTTAATTGGGTTATTTAGAATTTTAATGTCCAATTTCTTGAGTTCTTTATATATTTTGGAGATCAGTCCCTTGTCTGATATTGGGTTGGTGAAGCTCATTTCCCATTCAGTAGGTTGTCTTTTGTCTTATTGACTGTGTCCTCTGTTTACAGAAACTTCTCAGTTTCAGGAGGTCCAGTTTATTTATTGTTGCTCTCAGTGTCTGTGCTTCTGGGGTTATATTTAGGAAGTAATCTAGTGAAATATATTCACTTTTATTGCCATGCACACAACTCAAGTTCAAATGGATTAAAGACCTCAATATAAATCCGACCACGCTGAACCTGATAGAAGAGAAAGTGGGAAGTAGTTGCTCTCTAGGTTTGATTAGTTGTTCCTTTGTGAAATAACATAGTTAGTTTTTCTTGCTTCCTTGTTTCTCAATAGAATGGAAGATTAGATTGGATTTAACTTATTTACTTCCATGAATAACATTGTGAAGGTTGTGTGCATCAAGTACGGAGCCATGCCAATATGGACTTGGTAGCAGGTAACATGGGCAACATAGTGACAGATAAATCTGCTGCTTTGTTAGGGTACCCATTCCCATTCCAACCAGCAAGAATCCTGAGACTTTCAAATGTTTTAATCCTGTCTTGACATGCCGTGTGTTTTCTGGTGTGGTTTGTCTGGGTAAGGCAGAATTCATCACATTTATTTCTGTAGCAGTGAATGTCTACAGTCTGCTGTAGGAAAGAAATTATAAACCATTACTCTATTCAAAAGTTAATATCTAGAAGTTTGCACTTTTATCAAATAAGCAATCTATTTCTGTATGAAAAGAATGAGAATTTCATTAAAAATGTTATGTTCGTAAATTGCTCATATTTTCTGAAAATGGGCTTCTTTGATTTTATTTTGATTGGGCTGGTGATTCTATCACTGAAACCGTATAACCAGTCATTTTCAACAACACAGAA
>NW_004949243.1:323097-330689 GCF_000317375.1 Microtus ochrogaster | reverse complement strand
TCCATTGTTACCTCATTTGACAATTTTCTCATCAGAATGAGGTACCCAGGATTTGGGAATTCAGTATCATAGTGTCCCGCCAGGATCCACTTCCAGTCATGACTTTTGAAAATACATCATGGTTAGAAGCTGGGATTCTGCAAGCATGTCATATTCCAGTCTAGAAATAATTTCACAACTGCTTTTCTGAGCACTTGCTTTGTTATCTACAAGGTTTGAGGTCTTTGAAAGAAGGAATTGTGTAACCGATACAGATTTGGATTCAGGGTTTTGGTTTCTCGTTTACACGGTGTGATCCAGCCGACTGGTACTCAGTCACTGTCACGTCAGTCCACTCGATAAGGCTTGGGGAGTGAGGTTAGGACTTGGTTACTGAAGACTTTGGTGATACTTGTTCCTGTTCTGAAGTTATTACAGTAACAATACAGAGAAAATATCTTAAGACTCAGAGCAGTGATGGTGCACACCTTTAATCCCAGCACCCAGGAGGCAGAGTCAGGCAGATCTCTGTGAGTTCTAGGCCAGCCTGGTCTACAAAGCGAGTTCCAGGAGAGACAGGGATACACAGAGAAACTCTGTCTGGAAAACATCAAACAAACAAAAATAAAATCAGGACAAGGAGACAATAAAGCTCCAACATAATTTCCCACAGCTGTTGTGGACTCTGCAGTGCTGAGGCCAGCACAGAGAATCACAACTGGATGTTTCTGAAAGTAGGTTTAATATACTTCAACCTCTGTGATGCTCCAACACCGTGAAACACGGCAGAACAAAAAGCCTTTATTCTTTTTCTTGGTATTTTGCCATCACCACCCTCTGCCTCAGAGAGTTATTGTGGTTTAGTGTCTGTAAACGCAGTTCAGAAAACCATCACAACTGTAAGCACTGAGAACTTAAAAAAGAGAGATGGAAGGTGGAAAAATGAAGAACGTTACTTGTTATCAAACTTGGAAAAATAGTTTAACCCACTAGCAGTGAGCTGATAGATAATTAAGTGATACTTTTTAAAGAAAAGGTGATGCCTTTACCTGCTAAGAAGATGCTGGTGACAACATAAACTGTTTACGGTTTTTTGAAAGCCAATTATTAAAATTCAAAGAAGAATCTGTTTATATTTGATTGCTTCAATGATGGCAAAACCAACAGTACAGTGTGTATACTCAGCTTTTGTTCTTTCGGCAATGAAGAAGAGTTGAATACATCCTAATTTAGAATGATCACACAGTCAGGGCTTGTTCTTGGATGCTCATGGCTGCCAGCTAATGGAGTTAGTAAAAAAAAGATATTAAAGTAGTTTAACAAAAACAATAATTATTCAGTGTTTGATATCGCTTAAGAAGTCTTTGAGATGTTTTGTTGTGGACAACAGAAATATTTGCTTCTAAGTGTAAAAAAAAATAACAATTTTAGTGAGATGGGAATAGGTATTGTCAGTGGAACTTTCCTCAGCCACAAAGGGATGAAATCATGCCATTTTCAGGAAAATGAGTAGAACTGGAGACAATTATGTTAAGCAAAGTAAACCGTTTTCAGGAAGACAGGTAACGCTTGCTTTTTCCTCTTATATATGGAATCTAGATTTTAAAATAAACCCAATGAGAAAGGGATGGAGGAATGGCTTAGTGTTCAACAGTATGAACTGCTTTTGCAGAGGACCTGAGACCCGAGTTAGTTGCCAGCACCCACTTCACCACCACCTCTCACTCTGCCTCAGGGATCTTCTAGCCTCTGAGGGTACCCACACTTACGTGCTCCTACCCCCTGCTCCCATATATGTAGTTTAAAAGAAAAGCTATGAGAACAGAGTGGGACTATTTGTTAAGATGAAGGGGACAAGTGAGAGGGGAAGGAGGGTCGGGGTAATTTTATGAAGACTCCCAGGGATGAAGACAGCTCATTTCTTCACCTTTCATTTCTTCGTGTGAAGACTCCAAAGACAGTGAAACCTTCTGTCTTTCATTTTGAGCAGTATTTCTTAAGCTTTGAGAATGCTGCCATGGCCACTCCAGTCTTCTCTATAGTCTCTTTAAAAATATAATTCTACCTTATTTTCCCCCCAACTGTTAGAGAAGTTAAAACCTTTCCTTATTTAACAAAAAATCATTTATTTTCAAGTGTATGGGTATTTGCCTGCATGTATGTATGTGTATTGCATGTGTGTAGTGCCTGCTGAGGCCAGAAGAGGGCATCAGACTACTGGAACTGGAGTTACAGATGGTTTTAAGTTGCCATTTAGGTTCTGGGAACTGACCCAGGTGCTTTGTGTGAGCAGCAAGTGTTGATAACCCGAGCAATCTTTCTATCCACCTGCCCACATTTATTTGTTTTCCTTGTTTGTATTAGTTAAATATTAGTGCAAATTGATTTCAGGACCCCTTTTGAGGTTGGTTTTAATGAGAATAGATTGAAAATGTACTAGGGATGTGATGAGGGGAGTGTACAGGAAAAGGACACAGTAAGAAAACCAGAGGTCATAGATCACCGGCTTTATAGCTCACAGACATCAGTCACTGGCAGCCTCTCTTATCCAGTGCTAAGCCTCTAGATTGTTTACCCATAATTAAGCATACCACTCCATCACAGCTCTTCTCTCCCTCTTTCTTTCTTGCCTTCCTTGTAGGTCAGTAGCACTCATGGAATTCTCCTATTTGTTTCATAGCTCATAAGAAAATATATTTTGTAATTTGGACCTTGACATTTTCTGGTGAGGTCAGATTAATGTTAACCCAAATGATTAACACTCTGTGAGAACAATAACATTTCCTGGCATCAATATTTTTGTTTCTTACATTGTACTTTGTCCCTTTCTTCCTTATCACCTCTGTCTTTACTAAGTAGAAGGTATATAACAAAGACTATTTTTTTGAGGGGAAAAAGTATTTTTTTAAAGACTTTCAGACAGCCAGAGTAGAGTTCCTCCCAGACAACTGGAAATGAAGGATGCCCTCACAAGACCTGGCACAAGCCGATAATATTACTCTGTTCACCAGAATCCTCATTTTCATTGTCCAGTATTCAGAGAGGCAAGGCCCTGTTGCATGTGGCTTTGAATGTCTATTCAGTGTGTGTCCACTATGTGAGACTCAAAAAGTGAGGGACAGGGGCAGTGACGTGGGACATTAATTATGTCAGGATATATATTTTGTAGCTTTCCAAGCAGTACAAGTAAAATTATAGCACCTACTTCCCAGTACCTTGCTCACCTCTGTCTAAGCCTTCTTAAGTCTGGAATATTTCAACCTTCTTAATTCCCAACAGAATGAATTAAACATTAGGAGAAAGTCTACCACCCTCTCTCTGAGCAGGTAGTAAATGATTGAAGAGATCCTGATTATGAGAATTTCCAAGAAGCTGATTTTCATGCTTGCCTCTGTGAAGCTCCTTAGGTAGTTGGTGGGTATGGCTCACATCTGTTGTTGATTGGCCCAATGTCAGCAGCTCTGGTTCTCTGAACTGGAAAGGAATTCAACTGTGGGGTTTTAGGGGTATGGAGAACCACAAGATGTGGCATCCTGGGCCTCTGGTGCCTCATAAGGAAGCTGCATCTGCTGGACTAAGGAGCTGGACAGAAGACTAAGTCAGCAGTTTCCCAGCACTTGGTCCCCACGTGTCCCCCCACTTTCCACTTCTCTTGGAACAGGGGCTCTTTCGCTGAAGAGTCAGGCCTGACTAACAGCATGCATGCGCAATGCTGAGCAAGGAGGCCAGATGTCTTGGCTGTGGAGGCTGAAGACTACAGCAGAACTATCTTAAGCCCCCCTGGCAAGCAAGATGAGAAAAAGTGAGAGTAGGGGCAAAAACTTTTCTCATGTTTTCCTCATTAAAATCATGGTTAGTGAGTTTGGTCCCACAGTATTTTCCTTCCATGTCACTCTGTACTGACAGTTGAGTTGGTTAGTACATGGAGGACGGGGGCTCAATTTTCATCACTAACTTTTGTATAAGCAGAAATGATGTACAGGGGCTACAATAAATATATCTAGCTGGAAAGGTAGGGTACCTGCTTTCTGTAGCATTCTTGGAGTCTTTGAATTCCAAATAAGGATTTTTCTTTATGTCAGATTCGCTTATTTTACACTTGGTCTCTATATCAACACAAGCTGGGGCTGACTTATTATTCTAGTCTTTATCAACTAGACCAGAAAAGGAAGGTGTGGTGTTAGAGAGGCAAACGTGGACTAGTCTAAGGTGTCAGTGTTTCTTCTGTCACTGAAGGCCTGTGATCTGAGCATCTTCTTCAAGTCCATAAAACTTGTACAGTCAGTTTTTTTCTTCAGAGCTTTGTAGAATCTGTGCAAGTTAAGATTCAGCCATAATTCTTTATGGTAGAGTTAGTTCAATGACCCTACGTTTCCTGAAAATACATTATAGTGAAGAGGTAGCCGAATCTGGGAATAGTTAGAGACTCTTGAATCTTTCTGAGCCAGCACTTCCGAGGATGATTTGGTTGACGGAGCTCAAGTCATTGCTGTTCTGTGGACAAGTCTCTGAGGAAAGAACCCACGAATGATGTGAAATGATGGTAACCTTCAGCCTATGGAATGGGATGGGTCTGAAAAGTGTATCACCCAAACTCCAGAGAATCCTGCCAACCAAACCAAAATAAAACACCCAGGAGTAAGAAGAGAAGAAAGACCTGTTTTGTAAATAATCCAGGATGATTACTGATGGACGACTGGATGGAAGACTTAATATGTGTGTAACATGAGTGGAGCCTGCTTGTTGTTGGGTTTTTTTGCCCTGCCCAGTTCCCCACAACTGTTTAGCCCCAAAGAAAATCACATATAGGTCTCCATAAATTATCAGCTGATTGGCCCATTAGCTCTAGCCTCTCACTAACTAACTCTCACATCTTGATTAACCCATTTTTTCTGATCTATGTTAGCCATGTGGCTCAGTACCTTTTTCAGTGAGGCAGATCACATCCTGCTGCTTCGGTGGTCTTGGCAGGAGTGAGAGGAATCAACTTCCTCCTTCCCAGAATTCTCCTGTTCTCATTACATCATTTCTACTTCCTGTCTGGTTTTCCTGCCTACATTTCCTTCCTGGCCAATCAGCGTTTATTTATAACATGATTGACAGAATACAGACAATTCTCCTGCACCATATGTGGAATATAAACATTGTGCAGTAGTAGATTAATTTAAAAAGCAAAGGCCACATACACAGGAAAGAGAGGAAGACAGAGAGAGAGAGAGAAAAAAAGGGGGGATTTTATTTTAGAAATAAATGCTTCAGGAGGTGCCAATGGACCAATGTATGATTTGGTTTTGAACAATAACATACAGAAGATTTTTTACTTGTGTTCTGACATGAGTGGGTTTTGGTTGTCTAGAATAACAGAAATGAAAGAAGAAATCTCCCTACAGAGATTTCCGAAGAGATTGTACAAGTTAACTTGTACATTGGTCTTATACTCAAATGAGAATACACAAGAAGGTCCTAATGGGAGTTACCTTCAGAAGGGAAGTTCTGAGAAATAAAAACAAGTCATAGAATTTGCATAAAAGGTGATAATTGCATGCCTAATACATGGTTATAGTTAATATAGTTTGGAACATGTCAATTAGCTGGAATATTAGTGAGTTTTCAGTTCCAATGAAAAGCTGAGTGCGGATGCCCATGAGTTCAATCAGGGGGTATGGTGTGATGCACCTGGCCCTTGGTTCAGTGGAGTCACTGCAAGGTGTCCTGTGTTTTCAGGCTTGTTTTGAAGGCTGTGCAGGGCTGTTATTGTATCTGTAGACTTTACTTTCTTTATATCCTGTGCAAGTGTGGTGCCTCATTCTGATGATACTGATGACTTACTGTATGCCCTGTCTCAGACCTAATCAATATCATTACCTCACGTAGTTTATAAGATTAATTTTGAGGCCATAATATAGGCATATACACTTTCTGGTTTCCCTTACTATTCTCAAATGGAACCCGATAATACTCTGGTTACTTAGCAGCCAGCTGTGTATTACATTCTCCTAGGGACATTTCTAAAAGCTTCCTTTAGACAACTTTGGAAGGAGGAAGACTAAAGACAACACACAGCCTGAAGCTCCAGCTGCTGACTTGAGCATGGAAGGGAGAATAACAGCTAAGAAATATGAGGTCTTTGGCCCCTTTCCCAGAATTGCCAGGCTAAGACCTTGGCAGAGACACAACAGGAAACTAAACTCTGTTTGCACATCCTTTTATACGTTGGGGGTTAAAAGCTTCAACCTTGAATGATCACAGTTTCTGAGAATCATGACAAGGCATTAAAGAAGAGGTGGAGTGTCCTGAGGGAAGTGAGCAGGAGTCTGTGCAAGGTAGGTGTGAGGTTGGCACTGACTTTCAATTCCCTTTGATTAATGGTGAGAATATTTAATTTAGTTCTTTGAAAATAAACTATTCTTATGGGGGTCACATAAAGGAATCAGCAGGGCAGGGATCTTTGGTTCCCCAAATATTGGGAATCTTTCAAAGTTGACCCCTTTTGTCCCATAGCTAAAATCTGTTTTCTGTGCAGATGCCTACATAACTTACAGCTAAAGGAGGCTATAGGAAATCCAGTATCAACTCAACTGTACAGATGCCATCAAGACTCAAAGAGGTCTACTGACCTGCCCAAAGTCAGACAGAAAGGTCAAAGTGGAGTTTTGACTCCCACACAGGCTTCTAGCCCCCCTTAGCTGGTGGTGGGTTCCTCTAGTCTCGAGTGGCTTCTCTCAGGCCTGTGACTTGGCACAACCACCCTTCACTGTTGTCTCCCACCAGAACACACATTTCTCTGGCAAGACTGTGACTCTGATTCCCTGGCTCTTTCCCCAGTTCTCCTAGACCTTGTGGTTTTTTTTATGAACATATTTATTCTTGAGATTCATTTAGGAGAACTTGGCTTTCTTGGCCAAGCAGCACTATAAAAACTAACTTCCTGGGACACAATCAGCAACACAAGAATGTGAGAACAGAACCCTTCATATTAGTAATTGACTCAGTCACTTTCAAGGACAGGTAAAGCTCTATTCTTAAAAGAGCACATTAACTAAGACCAGGGATGAGGGGGTCCCTGCAGGTGTCATGAAAGGCAGGGAAACCACCCACAAGGAGGTGAGAATGAAAACGTAGTTCAGCCTTTCTTAGGCTGGACCAAACTTCTAGAGTGAGATACCAGGCGGCCATTTTTTTTTTAGATAAGTACCATATACCAAAATTAAATCAAGGCCAGGTAAACAATTTAAATAGACCTATAAGTCGCTAATAAATAGAAGCTGTCATTAAAAACCTCCAAACCAAAAAAAAGCCCATAACCAGATCCTCTTAATGCAGAATTCTCCCAGAACTTCCAAGAAGAGCTGATACCTATACTCCTTAATGTGTTGCACGTAATAGAAACAGAAGAGTCATTGCCAAACTCTCTTTATGAAGCTACAGTTACCCTGATACCAAAACCACACACTCAACCAAGAAAGAGAATTGCAGACCAGTCTTGCTCATGAACATAGAGGAAAAAATTCCCAATAAAATATTGGCAAACCGTATTCAAGGACACATCAAAAAATTATCTATTATGATCAAGTAGGTTTCATCCCAGAAAGACAGGGCTGGTTCAACATACG
>NW_004949243.1:319976-321704 GCF_000317375.1 Microtus ochrogaster | reverse complement strand
CGCCTCTGCCCGCGAGAGTGGAGCATCTCGTGTCTCTCTGCGAGGAGAGCTGTGGAGTCTGACCTCACTTCCTCTTCCGCCCAGCATTCTGCTCCGTTCACTCCTCCCCCTACGTTCTAACCTATCAGGTCAAGCAGCTTCTTTATTTAATCAACCAATGACCTTCCTCCATCAGTGCTGGTTGGGGAAGATGCGTGTGCGCTGCATGGCGGCCCTGGGCGTTCCATTCAGAATTCCTAGAGAAGGCTGTTCCTGGGGAGGAGGATCATCATAAGATGAGATGATGCTGTGACTGAAAGAGAACAGAAAGATGCTGGCAGATCCTTTCTGGATCTGAATTCCCTTATGCCAATGCCAAAAGACAGAAGAAAAGAGAATCTATAGAAGGAAAGAATGCTCCAAATGGAATTAATATTCAAACATTATGAATTAGTAATGAACACTACTTGTAGTTTGTAGATGGTTGAATATTTATGTGATGGGCTTTATAAATAATAATTAATCAACAGTGCAATGACTAAGCCTTCCAAGAAGACTCTGGTCTCCCAAGTCTCCTGTATTGGTGCCTAGAATTCTGCCTTTGGAGACTAATCCTTTGGATTACAGAAACAAAAAAGAAAATAGTACTGGAGGAGCTAGAACTTTAAATCTAATGCACTGAAAATGAATGAGAATGAATTTTGAATGATAAGACCTTAGGGCAGAGACCTAGTGACTCCTCCAGCACACAAGTGCCAGGCCAGGAAGAGATTGCCTTTCCCTCCTCTTCGCCCCTCATGCACCACTCACCTGCCTTTAGCCTCTTTCTTAAGCTTGAACCTGTAGTGTCCACCTCAGGTTTACACTAACCGTGTGGCTAATCTTGCACCTTCTGTCCCCAGACTAATCTCCTGTCCACGCCGACAGCGATCTTCCTAAACACTTTCTGGGTCCATTTCTTCTATGGGCTTCTGGTTCCTGCTCATTTTCAGTAGAACAGAATACACATGCCTTGGCCAGGCTCCCAAGATGTTTATCAGCGGAGACACAGCCCACATTCCAGCCACTTGTTCACTCTGGCTAGTGTAGACTTCTTTTTCAGCCAGTTCCCAAACATGGCTCATATGCTACCTTTGCTCAGACTTGGCATTGAGGCCTCAAGCAACTCATGTTCCAGAGGTTAAGACCTGGAAACCAAGGCTCCAAGACGGGGCTGTGTTTGAACACAGTGACCTAATCCTGGGGACATCCCTTGTAGCTTGAGCCTCCTCTGTTGGTTGTCATTCTTCTCTCTTATGGAAATTTCTGTATTGGCTTTTTTTTTATAAGGTGTGTGTGGGAGGTTGGGTTGAGAAGAGACATGTTACCTTGGAGGCCTTTCCCTTAACCACACAAAGGCATTCTGAGCAAGTCATAGTATAGGATATGCTTCATATACAATCACCTTAACTTCCATGGGCAATAAAAGAAAAATGTTTTTATAGAATGATTGGTTTTTCAGTTTGTTTGCTTCCAGGGAAGGCATCAAAGAAAAACTTTCATAGTTTTTTCAAGATTAAAGCTAGGGCATATAATCAGAGGGCCAAGGTGCAGGCTCTAAGGGCAGGTTTAAATTCAAAGTTTTTCTAACTGGCACTCACTATGAAAGGAGCCCACCCTTTCTTAGCTCCCTTTAACAGAACTGCTCCGGAGGCTGCAGACACTGTTAGGCATCTGTGGGTGGAGTGACTCCAGATGAGATCCGGAGCG
>NW_004949243.1:301124-319529 GCF_000317375.1 Microtus ochrogaster | reverse complement strand
GAGACAGTAGAGGGGCAAGGGCAAGATTTCCCCAGAAGGAATATTTATTTCCCCCTGTCAATGATTTCAGTACAGGAAGAGTTAGTCTTACATTGAGAAGAAATAGTATCTGCTGTTCTCGACACATGGGGATGTCACATTGCCCTTTTACAAAGTTTTAGTTGGAGGCACTGAACTGTGCTGTGAGAAGCCAGGCAGATGACTGGGAGAGACACATGCTGAGAGTCTCACTCCCAACCAAGGAAGAGTGCCCTAAATCTCATCAGGGTCTTTACTCCAGCCAAAGAAGCCCAACAGCATCTATGGTGTCCACGGATCCGTTCTGTTAAAGGGAGCCAAGAAAGGACTCCTTTTATAACACATTCCAGTTACAAATGGTTTTGGATTTCAAAACATGCATGATTTTCTCTCCTTGAGCATCCACTGTTGCTCTGAATGAGTAGACCAGGCTGTGTCCCTGATGTCACGGGATCCATTGCAATGAAAGCAGAGGGAGTGCTTTCTCCCAAGACCTAAGGAAGCTGAAGAAGAGCGCAGTGAAAGTATGCTAGATGTGGTGGGGGTCCACAGAGAGCCATGTAATTCCCATGTGGTAAGTGTTATGCATTTTACAGAAAGAGGCTGCAGGCCTTTGTACATTTGGCTATTAATGGTACAGTGTCTGTTTTTGTTAATTCCATGTCTAGTGAGGCCCAAGAACTTTGGGGCAATGTCATGAAAGAGCTCCTAAAAAGAAGAGATTTGGACTCAACTTACACTTGAAATAACAATTGCACAGCATCAGCCACTGGTTCAGCTGAGCAGTCTGGGCCTCCTCTGCCATCTTCAAAAGCGCACGCTCAGCAGCTGAGCATTAGGTGTGTAGACAGCTGGAAATGGAGCTAGTAAACAACAAATCTGGAACTAGCAAATTTCATTATACATTTGTGTTCACCCATCCGTCCAACAAGTATTTGCTGATAAACACCACACTATTCCCAGGAATTTGAGTATGTCACTCCCAAGGGCTTACATGTGAATGGGTGGAGACAAGCATGGTTGAAAAGATACAGATTGCTCCTGGTTGTTGATGTGATTAGGCAAACTCTCTCTTTCTCAGGGGTAGGTCACCCCCAGGACTGGTCTGTTTGCCAGTGAACTGTCTTTTATTCCTATGACCCCAGGTATGAAAAAGGCATCGCAAGAAGCCTGGCCACATGCTGTTGGTCTAGGGGTGCTTTGAGGGTGGGTCCTGTTTTTGGCTTCTATAAGAGGCTACATCCTGAAATGATAGGCAAGGTAGGGATAGGATGGAGTGGCCCATCTAGAGTTTTGGCTGATCCAGCATTGCCTCCTAGTGGCCAAAAGCAGAGCTGTAGGGAATGATGACTTGCAGGAGTCAGTCAATGGATATGTGGATTACTGAAGGGGACTCAGGAGCAGCTGCCTCAGATGCAGGTTGGAAAGATGCATTGGAAGCCCCCTCTGAGAAATGAAATTGAAGATTACTGTTCACTTATGGCTGGGTATTTTAGGAACTATGTCTAGAAAGAGTCAGAAACAAAAACCAATTTATTTTCCTAATCTGGAATTTTGCGAGAAGCAATAGTAACTGGTTGACATAAAGGGAGCCGGGGATGCTCAGAGGTCAGATAGTGTGGTCCTGCTGGGAAGGGCAGGAGCGTCTACCTAGAGCTGGTCATCTGGTCTCCCAGATGATCTTCTCAGAGTCCTAGGGAGATTTTGACTGAAAATTGCTACTTTGAGGTTCTCTGGCATTACGAGCACAAATCTGCAGAAATGAAGCAGGATGCAGTCTCCTGTAGATAAGGGATGTTGTTAGGTTTGCAAAAGAGTCTAGTCCATCACAAAGTGAACTTGTGTTTCCCTTGGGGTTTCAATGGTTTAAGATTCATTATTAATCTGACTTTGAAGGAAAGATTCTCTTAGCAGGAAGAAGCCACCCCTCCTTCTGCAAACACACAGATGCACAGACACAAGGACACACGGACACACACAGATACTCAAACATACAGACGAACACACAACAATAAAATAAAACCACCTACAGTTGGTTCAATGTCACTAGAAGATTCTCATCACAGTAGGTTATTCTTCCTCTGAGACCTTCAATGTATGAGTCGAGGCTGAAGTTGTCTTGGCAGCCGTTCTGTTCTTGGCAAGATCTGCAACCAGTGCAATGTTTGCTTCTTTCACTTCAACACACAGTGTCCACCAAATACATCATCACCTGCCTTCCAAGGTCACTGCAGCAGAGTTACACTTGCACCCTAGATTTTCTCCTGCCTTACTCCTTCAGTTGACTTATGATTTGGCATTCTGGACCCACAAGCTTGACATCTTCTCTATCCTTGACCCTTTGGCTCTCTTGTACTGCACCCAGAGTGGTTTTTATGATTTTTAAAAAATGTTGGTGGGTCCCAAGCGGCTGGCGGCGGGTCCGGTCCCTGGTCCCGAGCAGCAGGGGTTGAGCTGGTGGGTCCTGATCAGCTGGCGGCGGGAAATGCTGGTGGGTCCCCAGCGGCAGTAGGCAGGCAGGCCCACAGAGCAGCCAATCCTAGGCAGAGATGGCTGCCAGTCCTGACCAGCTTGCTGCGGGTCCCAGTTGGGCTGGCAGGTGGGTCCCGGTGCCTGGTCCCTAGCAGTGGGGGAGGGCCCAGCCATGTGGTGCTGGGCTGGTCCCAGCAGGGCTGGCGGGTGTGAGCAGGTGGCAGGTAGAAGGCATGTGGGCAGACACATCATACAGGATAGAATAGAATATTTATTACTTAAATGAGGGGGGAAGACAGGAGACAGAGAGAGAGAGAGAGAGAGAGAGAGAGAGAGAGAGAGAGAGAGAGAAAGGGAAGAGAAAAGAGAAAGGAGAGAGACAGAGAAGGACCTGAGAGAGAGACACCCACAGAGCCAAGAGGGACAGACAGAATCTAAGATGGGGGGAGGACAGGGATCACTGGGAGTGGGCGTGGCTTGTCTATTAAAGAGATGAAAACCATAACAGTGCCCTTTCCCATTTGGGGTTTGTGGATTAAAGGTCAGACCACTGAGATGGTCTAGTGGTAATAGGGGTTCTGGATAAATGAGGCCCCAAGGTCTGCTAAGGAGATGAGAGAGCAGTAGTTGCCCCAGGGGAGGAATGTGGCAGCAGAAAGTGACACAGGGTCCTCTCCAGGCAGCCCTTGGGGTCTCTCATCTTTTGCTAGTAATTTGCCCTGTACCTCAGCTTGGCGATGCCCTGTAACCATGACATCCACACCTCTACGCCATGCTTCTTAACCTCTGTCTCTTGTTACTACTGTGACAACACCAATATCCAAGACTTAAAGGAAAATGTGCCAGGATGCAGGGCGACTGGTTAGCTGCCTCCTGTTTCATAAACAGAGAAGGATTGCTGTGCGGCATCTCTCCATATGCTGTGGCATCTGGAGCTGGCTTGTAAGGGACTCATTTTCCTCACACAGCTCATTAAAGATGCAAAGCAAAATGGAGGGCTTCAAACCCTTCCCTCCCGGAGCCTGCCTAGAGCTCACATTTCTTACCGTCTGCTGCCATCTAGTGGCTTCTTGCCCTTTCTTCATTGTTTGTTCAGCCTTAGCTCTTGCGAAGCAGGAGATGGTTCCATTAAAAACAACGAAGTAGAACAAAACGATAATCATGGCCTCCTCAGATATATTGTTATCAACGCATGCCCACCTGGGCCACCCTGGGACTGCTCCCGGAGCCTGAGAGCCCCCTCCCAATGGACTTTCTTGCTGACCTGCTGTACCCTGACTTTAAATGCAAACCATAAAAATTATTGTATATAATTGGAAGATCTTATGAGCCTCAAGGCAAATTCTTTGGCCAAGATGCTGAGTCCCATACCCCATGCTAAATACTACCCTAACACATTGAAAACCCCTCAAAGACTGGGTGGGGGTGGCATAGAGCAGAAAGGGACCCCCACGAGTGTTTTCTGCCATCCATCCACTTATTCCATACAGAGTCCCTGGAGGCTAATTCTAGTCCCAGGCCACCGCCTCCATGTATCGTACTCCCTGAGTCTGACCTTGTCTGACATCCATCCCGTTGTCTGTGCTGGCATCAGAATGAGTTTCCAGCCTTGACTCAGGCGCTTGGGGTTCAGGTGGCTAGAAAACTCTCCTTTAGAAAGATCTAATGCAGCACAAAGAGTTGAACTAACTGCAGCCTGTGAGCATGGAGCCTGACGCCGAGGCAGGACCCACACCAGCTGTGGGTTTATGCACGGCGTGCAGGTGCCTGTGCGCCACTGTGGGCTCCTTACAGAAAAGGATGGAGACACGCCTGGGCTGGGGACTTAGACACAAAGAGTGATGTTGCTTTTTGTTCTTAAACCAAGCAGTTAATGTCTTTTTCCTTAAGCCTTGACACGCACTCATTAATTTCATCAATTGATTCATTCTTCCATATGTACTTGACATTTAATATTCAGCGAACTGACACGAGAAGTAGCCCACGACACAGCTGAATCATTAAGGATATTATTATCAGAGTAGGGAGAGACAAAGGAGGATAACAGTCAAGGTGGCATCAATTCTCCAAATGGAAAATCATCTCCACAGAAAACTGGGTCTCACTGAAGATTGGGTCGCAGGTGTAAACTCTTCAAACTGCCCAGGGAATCAAGCTGGTAAAATGTTCGCTGAAATCTATGGCCTCTTAAAGTTCCAATGTCCTCAGATCTCTTCTCTAGCTGTCCCCTGTCTGTCTGAGGAAGGAAGACAAAGAGAGATACAGGGACAGGGGTGGGGTGTGTTTTCCAGAGCCCCAATTCAATGATCTACAACAGCTATCTCCCCCTTCTAGATATTGCTATTCATTCATTGGTTGCCAAGTCCATTCATTATTCATTCAAGACCCCACACTGTCCCAGCACTGATATTACAGACACAACAACAACAACAACAAAAATTCCCAGAATTTTGCACCAGCTGAGGAACCAGGCACATTCCCTGGTCCGGAGAGGGCCTATAACTAGGCAATAAAAATGGTAACTTCCAAGATAACCCAAGATCGCTTGCTTCTTCCTCCCCTCACGACCTGAGACAAAAGCCTGGAAGCTTAAAACAAGGGCTTTGTGGGCTTTTTCTCCTGCCACAAGGCCTCCTGTGGATGGACTGGCTGCACAAGTTCAAGTCCAATCAGGACATGTCACAGAACAGTTGTGTGTTACCTGGTCCTCCCATCCTTCTTCAAACTGATCAGCCCTAAGCTTGAGGAGGAAAACTCTTTGGAGATCTAAAACCCAGCCCTCAAGAGTAGGTGGGAGTAGATGGGAATGCTGTCCCCTCTTTTAGCAGAAGGTTTTTTTTTTCTCTCTCTGTGTGTCTGCTGCATGATACATGAGTTTCTTTACTTTTCTTCCACTACACATCATGTCTGTTCCTGTCTGCTGTAGTCCAGAATTATCTTCTGCTACCTGCTGAGCTCACCCCCCCCCGACCGCCTTTTAGTTTTTTAACTGGCAGAGAAAGTGGACCTGATCAAGAAAGCTAGATGGTAACAAGCTCATACTGAGTGTCCATCTAACTCAATTCTTAGATGGAAATAAAACCATCAAAATACTTTGGACAAGTTTCCCTAAAAGGTTTACATCATTCACTACAGTAGCTTATGACTTATCTTACCAGAGGAGGCAACAGAGACTGTTTCCTCAGCCCGAGTACACCCAAGTGTCCCCCAGACAGCCTGACTTCTGCAGCACAGGTGACTGTGAGGTCTAATGGGAAGGGGATGGTGGACCAGATACTCCAGTGCGGAGGGACAGCAGCCCCTCATTGCTCTGGTTAGCAAGGACAGAAACAGACTTGAGTGTGGGCCTGAAACACTGCTCAGAAACTTCCAATGTGTTCCTTTGTGGTGGTCAGTTGGGAGGCACTGGAGGCTAATTTACTTAAATATATAATGTTAAGGAGTTTGTTGAAACATTAATTTCTTCTTTTTGCCTTCTGTAAAAGAGAGAGACCAGTTCTTAACCCTATAGTGTCCTGAGAAAATGAATCTTAGGTTCACATGAGGACTGAAGCTCCCAGATAACAGACATGGTGTCTAAAAGCATCTCTGTGTTTCAGTCTTTTGAAATTCATGGAAAATTTAGTTGGGGTAAACGTCTGACTCCAAATGGTCCTTGGACTTCCCACAGGTCAGGGAACCCTGATTGCTCTTCGAGCTGATGAGGGAAGGGGACTTGATCGGGGGAGAGGGAGGGAAATGGGAGGCGGTGGTGGGGAGGAGGCAGAAATCCTTAATAAATAAATAAATTAAAAAAAACCTTTTTATTATTCATTGTGAATTTCCCATCATGCATTCTGATCCCACTCATCTCCCTGTCCCCTCACTTCTGCCTTCTGCCCTTTCAACCTCCACCCCACAAACAAAATTTAATAGTAGAGCCAAACCAACCAAAAAAAAAAAAACAAATAAACAAAACTTGGCATGAAAGCTGCAGTGTGGCCAGTGAGACACACGATGTACCCGTCAGTTAATATATCTTTGCTTGTGAGTGCTCACTGCAGTGTGGCCCAGTGAGACACACGATGGACCCTTCAGTTTATGTATCTTTGCTTGTGAGTGCTCACTGCAGTGAGTCATTGGCCTGGCATCCGGCTTCTGCTACACCCTCGATCCTGGGCCCTCACTGGGACTCCTCCTGGATATCCTATCATAGCCTTGTGTCATGGAGATGCTGTAGCCTTGGATCTGCAGGTCTGGCCCTTCACATGCTTCAGCAGTTCATAGATGAGCGGGGTGTTGGGATGGGGTACCTCGCAGTCCTGGTTCTGGGTCTCAGTGGTAGCTGCGTTGGTCAGCCTGCCAGCTTTCCTCAGCATCACCATTTGGGGAAGCTCCCCAACACTGCCGAGGCTAGCTCCTCCAATGTAGCAGACAGCAAGGAGCGGGGCTTCTCCTGCTTTCCCAGCCTTTTCATAGATCTTCTGCAGATAACTATTAGTACAAGGAAGTGGCGCCCTCTTCAGGTCAAGGACATAACTACTGTTATCATTGAATTTTAGGGCCCACAAGATGGTCAGTGGGTGAAGGAGCCTGAGCCAAGCCTGACGACCTGAGTTCAATCCCTGGGACCCACAAGTCCACAGGGAAAGGAGAACCGACTCCTGCAAGTGGTTCTCTGACATCCACAGGTGTGGCTCTGCATCATGCAGCATAAATTAAAAATCAGTAGGTAAATAAATAAAAAGCTACCACGAAAGCAATGTGATTTTCAGATTTATACTTATGCTAAATGCAAACAACAATATTTAAAATGTACCCAATTATTTCCTTTTTCACTGCTTTTAAGTCTTACCTTTTACCACGCCCTTTTGCCTAAAAGAATCCTGTGACTGCACTAGAATACACTGATGCACCTTCAATCTCTTTTAAAATTCTGATTTTTAAAATTCTGATACAGGTTTTTTTTTTTTTGTAGTTTTGGATAGCCTTGAACTTCCAAAGGAGTTGGGGATGACCTGAATTCCTGATCCTCCTGCCTCCACTTACTGAGTGTCAGGATTACAGGCACGCTCTGCATAGCCCAGCAGCACTAGGCAATGCATTCAGACCTTCCTGCATGCTAGGCAAATGCTCTGTGGACCACACAGTATCCCTAGTCTCTGATGCTTCCCTTCAATATTCTTCCAAGAGTATAGAATGATTATAGAATACATTTTGACCCCAATCTTAGAGATTTGTCAATGCTTGCTGAACACTGTGCTCTGGGTAGGATAAATGCTGACGTGTGCAGGGAAATACTTTTCCTCGTGGAGATGTTACTTCCTGACTTCATGTACTTAGCAGAGGAATGGTGGGCACATCTCATGATGGTGTGCCACTCAGAGCTGCATGGCTTGATTCAGACTCAGTACTGTATGACATTGGAAGAGAAGGATGACTCTGGCAACCAGAGGGGACAGTGCTGGAACTGGCAGTGAGCTTGAGGAACTGTGGGTCTGTGAGGAAAATAAACTGTAAGACAAGGGAATTTGGAGAAGAGCTGGACATGCAGTTAAGTAGTGCAGGCAAGTTGATTTAGGGGGAGACCACGGTGACAGTTAAGGGAGTATGGTAAGTGAGATTCCAGCATAACAAAAAGACAACGAAAGGGCATCTTCTATAGCAGAACAGGCTAACCAGAGAAAACCTAAGAAAGGAGGTCCCAGATTTGGAACCCAGAGAACTTGCTATCCCTGTGCACTGGGGTAGTTATACAGGAGGAAAAGAGAGGGATGGGATTTGAGAGTGGGAAGCAAAGTCTTTGTTTTTGGATGGACACTGGCCACTATTGTAGTTCTGGAATACTAATTGTTGTGGTTTTGAGAAATTTTCATAATTTAACCAAAAATAGGAAAACTTTTCAAAACAGTGTGGCTCTGACTAACCCTGCTGACTTTTGTCTTCATAGATAGGTGGCAAAGGGTGTGCGTGGCTGTCCATCGAGCTCTTTCTGGACGAGGTTTGTGTCCTCATCACAGGGCTCTTGAGACATCTCTAGTATTGAAGCTCTGAGGAAAGATGCTGTCACCATGCCTTAGGTGGTTTCCAGGGTAAAAGAGCTCAACCTCTGGGGTTTGCAGTGGGACTTTGTTTTTCTTCAACTCATTAGCTCAAATGACATGTTTCCTATAACCAGCAGGGTCACCCCTGTGATTTACTCTAAAACAAACACTTCTTTGAATCTGACCAAGGCTCCCTACAGGGACCACTCTCTACTCGGGATCTCCTTATCTCATAGGTTCCTTTCGAGGCTTCCTTCTTCTCTTTGCAGCCACACTCTTCCTCTTTTATCCTATGCTGATTACCAAAACCGGGATCTGCCCACCACTCATCTGTTTATACAGGAAAGGAGAGGCCAGACTTTTTTCGTGGGAAAGTCCCCTCTGCTTCTTAGCCCCTGCCCCCAGCTTTCTCGGGAAATATTACTATTACTGCCCAACAATACCAGGCCCTATGGTAATTCTCTAGCCACTCCCTGGAGGCACTCTCCTGCCTCTCCCTCTGGTACCAACTCTAACCATATCCTGTTTGAATCGGACAACCTAACTCACCTCATTACCGAGTCCAATGACTCTGTGTACTTCATAGTTGAACTCCAAGGTCTCAGGGACCACATATACTCTTCCGGTATACTAGCTTCTTACTGGGGCAGTCCTCTCTGGACAATGGTCAGCCTGAGAAAGTGAGGTTACTGCACAGGAAAATAGGAATGTCTTTCTGATCATTTTCATTCCATCTCATGTTCCTTTTGCCCCAGCTCCTCAAGAGTTTTCTTCCTCTGTTGAACTTCAGTCTACGTCTATCTTTAGGCTACTCGGCCCATTGACTGTATCCTTGTATTCCCGCATCTAGTCATCGAACTCTTCCCAACAGCTGGCTGCTCATTGTCCTCAGTTTCAACTTCTAGCTCTAAGATACACTCACCCACTCTCCCTCTTTACATGCCTGTGTGTTTTTTCCACCCTTAACATGGGGCCAGCTGACATCACCACTGCGACACTGTTTGCAACAGCATTCTAAGCCTCTTTCAGATGCTCTCTCTATAAAATAGCTACTCCTAGTTCGTCCCTCCATAAAATCATCTATCATCTCTGATTCTTACAATCTTTCTGCCCCCTTCCACATAGATCCCTGAGCCTTGAGGGTTTGATAAGGACATCCCAATCAAAGCCTATCACTCTCTGCACACTGTATACCTGTATATTATTTCTGTGTTAATTACTACTTATTGCCAGAAGAAGCTTCTCTGCTGAGGGTAGAGTGATGCACTGGTCTGTGGGTATAGCAATGTCTTTAGGAGTAGTTTTATCATTATGTTCATTTAGCAGAATAATAATAGATTTTCCCATGGGCCCATGACTTAATCTAGTCTTATATTCTTGACCTCATTAGTGATATTATATATATATATATATATATATATATATATATATATATATATATATATATATATATATATATATATATATATATGAAGTTTGGTCATTCCTTAACATATGCCACTGTTGTGCCTGTGCACATACCTGGCAGGCAGGTCATTATAATAACTTATAGGTTTCATTTTTAGGTGATATGGATGCTAACTTTTCTCCTCTGACCACTCACATAGTACCTTCTAACACTATGAATGCTAGCCAGTATGGGTGAATCTTCCAGTTGAGTTGAGAACCATCTAGATTTATCCATAGTCTACCAGAAGTAGTTGGTGTCTTCATCAACAATGTCTTCCCATCAAGTTCTGGAGGGTCACTAGCAGCATTGGCAATAGCATTTAGTGTTTGGGGGGTATGTCTATAGGACCTCCGTTTGCAAATGATTCAAAAATATGTAACCCATTCTAGGTACTGAGTGTTTTACTTGGTAGCATATGATGTCTAGTTAGAATATTTTCTCCCTTCCCAATTATATAGTAGCCTCATTTAAACTCCATATACATACATACATGCATATATACACACATTATTCCATATAGAGGAATATATATATAGTGCTAGGTATTCGTTCCCATAATCTGCTTTCCTCTATCCCTTCTTTCAATCCCCAACTTCTTTAAACAATCCCCCCAAACCAAATAGCCTTGCTCACAAGTTTCATTCTTCATAACCGCAGAGCTCTGAATTCATTACTAAAGGAAGGTTCCTATTTTTTTCTTCGGGAATAGCATTGCTCTAGTGAGGGGCTGGAGAAGTTTTCCATTGGCAGAGATAGTAAGATTCTTTTTCTGAAAAGACTAGGGAGCGTGTGTTAAAGAAGCAGAAGGGATTTTCTCACTGAGGGTCTAGTCTTTTAACTCCCTGTGTGAACAGATAGGTAGTGAACAGATTTATGTTTTCTAATCAATAGAGGCTGAAAGGAGAAAGGTACTGAAGCAAAGGAAGGCAGGGAGGTTGCCCACAACAAGCACCAGCTGAAATCCTGAAAAACAAAATGGGGCATAAGGGCAAAGAGTGTCTAAATAGACAGCGGTCCTCATAGAAGGCACTGGGCAGATTCAAGAAGTGGTCATATTAGAACATATGACAGAGTGCGCCTGGTGGTCATCAGAATGTGTTTATTAAGCTAACAAGTCAAAGACACGCGAAAGTCTGCTGGTTAGAATTGCAGAGAGTGTAAGAGGCACTTAGTGGGCAGAAAAGACAGAGGCATCTCTCAAGGTAAGTGATAGGAAAAGGACCAGAAGGGACCTGAATAGGCAAAATGAAGTTTTATGGATGAACCCACCCATCCAAGTAGTTAGAAGGGCTGGGCTTACTAAGGAACACTAGTCATGACTGGACAGAAAGGCCTAGCAGCCAGAGGAAAAGGAAGAGTATCATTGAGGAGGCAGTGAGAGAAGCTTGTGAGGGGCAGAAAGGGGGGGGGGCTTCTCTTGAGCAGAAGGGGGAATAAAGCAGTTTAGAGAACATAGTGAGAACCTTTGAGGTTGGCTTCCCTTTTATCTAGTTGGAGAACCTCATCAAGGAGCAAATAGGTTGAAATGAGATAAAAGCTGGAAGGATGAGAAAGCTAGCAGAGGAGGAGACAGGCTGTGGCTGAGCAGGATTTGGAGAATCAGAAGTGTGTGAGGTGGAGGCCAGCACTACCCGCTCAAGCACAGATGCTCCTTTGGACGATCTTATTGAAGAGCTTCATGGGTTTGCCAGTTAAGCGTCTAGCTTGTCCTTATGATTGTCCACTTTACTCATGTGATTCTTCTTAACCGTTGGAGTATAAACTGTCTGAGGCTCTGAATAAAGTTGGCTCTTGAATGAGACTTTAGTCTGCCTCATTTTTGGGCCCTGTTCTTCCAGGTTTACAGCCAACTAGAGTGGTAAAGAGAGTTACAGAGGAAAGGCATATGTGATGGCAGGAGGAGGTTGATGGATGGTCACTTTTTTTTATACACAGGAAGCAGAGAAAGGGAACAAGAAATGGGGTGAGGTGTGAACTTTCATAGCAAATGTCCAGTGACATAGCTCCTCCAGAAAGGTTTCACCTCTTGAAGTTTCCCTAATATCTCTGTAGTGGTCTGAGTGAGAATGGCCCCATAGGCTCATGGGTTTGAGTACTGGTCCCCACTTGATGGAACTGTTTGGGAAGGATTAGGGGACGTGGCCTTGTTGGAGAAGTTGTGTCACTGAGCGTGGACTTCAGGGTTTCAAAAGACTCAACCCACTTCTGATGTGCCATCTCTCTTTCTTTACTTCCCACATGCAGCTCACATTGTGAGTCCTCTGATGTTCTTGTCATCATATCTGTGCTCCTCCATCACGGACTCTAACCTCTGAGACCATAAGTCCAATTAAACACTTTCTTTTATAAGTTGTCTTGGCCATGGTGTGTTGTCACAATAGAAAAGGAACTTAGACAGAAGTTGGCACCAGGATATTGTTATGACAGGTCTGACCATGCACTTTTAAGCAATGTGGAAGACTTTGGGCTAGGAAAGAGGTCAGATCTGTACGTGAGGCTAATGGACCATCCTAGAAGGAGCTTGGAAGACAGCAGTGCTGAGAGCAGTGTGGACTATGGAGGCCCAGATGAAGAGGTTTCAGAGGGGAACAACATTAACAACTGATTAGAGACCATTCTTGTACTATTTTGGCAAAAGTTACTGTGGCTGCTTTCTGCCTGGTGGCTCAGACACGAGAAACAGTGCTCTGAACACCTGCTGTCTCTGCTCACTGCTCCTCTTAGGCACTATGCCTTCAGCACAGTCTCCCGCAACCCTCCTCCCTTTCTACCTGCTTCAGATCCTGATTCTAGAAAAGACCAAGGCATTTGATGTTTTCCAAAGGCCCATGGCTCATTATCTGCAAACACAGCCCTAACTTTCTCCCTGGTTTGAACTCTGCTCTCAGGAGGTAGCATCTTTCCATCGCTTCCTCTTCTCTTTTCCCTTCTCTTGTAAGTTTTATGCCAGTTCCTGTAGGTTTTTATACTTGATCTTCTGAGCTAATCTTTTCGAAATGTCAAATATATTTTCTTTCACAACCCAATTGGATGGCTCTGGCTTTCAAGATTTGTATTGTGACATCTTTGTAAAAGACGAAAGGAAGCTCAAAGGCAGACATTCATGCTGGTCCTTTGGTGCTTTCTCTTTCTGGTACTGACCGAGAGTTTGGGCTTCACACTGAGATGCAAACTACCTTGGACAGTACCTGAAGGCATTGTCCAGTAGCGCGTGCCCTAGAAAGAAATGTTTCCATGGTTTTGCAGGGCCTCCCCGCATCTTCCCTTGCTCATAGAAAAACTGAAGGAAGTACTCTTGAAACCCAGATGAAAGGGTGTGTTCTTGGGCCTCTCAGCAAGGTTTAGGTAAAGACTGCAGGTGGCGGAGGGGCACTGTGTGCTCACTCCACAGAAGAACAGAGTTGAGTCTTGGAGCTGAGCATCCTTTGCAAGCAGGGAAAAGAGCTGACTTTCTGTATCCAGCCTGGTTGTGAATCTCCCACTGATCTTCTCTCTCACGGTTGGAAACATTTGTATCAGGGTGGTGAGGCCCCCCTCAGGGTCCTGCCTAAACCATTGGAAGACATTGGAAGCTCTGTCTCGGTAACTACAGTTCAGTGCGAAGGCCTCACCTTCATTAGCTGTCAGGGAAGGAGGGCTCTGTTGCACCAGTGGTTGTCCATTTGACCCTGTGTAAGCAGGAAATAAAGAGATTTTCATTCATAAAAAATGCTTTAATATCTAAGCTTAGATACTTTTTAGAATAAGACCCATCCTGTCCCAACTTCTCTATATTTCACTGCCAAGGCTGTGTGCTTTTTCCTCATGTGTATTTCCTCCCCCACTCACCACTGTCCCCACTCACAGGTCAGCTGCACACAGAGGAGAAGCAGTGAGCCTGTCAGAGAAGAACCCATTCTTTCTTCTTCCTGGAGCATCAGAGGACAGTCTGGGGGCTGCCTCTGGTGGTGTTCAGTAACCCTCCCTGTTGTTCTAGCCTTGTTTCTTTCAGCTGGGACCGTCTGCTTTCACAGCCAATGAAAACCTTCCTGTCACAAGAAACAGTGCCTGCCCTCCCTGTGGTGACTCTCTTTCACCTCTTTTTAGTTGTCAGCAGTGACTTCTGTCACAAATCAGAAATTTTAAATTCAACCCCACTTCGTTGTTCTTTAACACAAGGTAACCAAATCCATTAGATTAAAAGACAGAACAGAGAGAGGAGAAGCAAAGGAACAAAATCCACGTGGTTAATACTATCACACAGCTAGTAATTGTCTGAAAAGGTGACCAAGTTTGATGTATTCCTGCAAAGCAGTTTGGAGTTCTGAATTATTGGACATTTTCTTCCTTAGCGTTCCACATCCTTAGGGTTCCAAATTAAATCCTTGTGACCTTATTGTTGTTGTTGTGCAAAGGAAATGCTAAATGTGTCTTTCTTCTCCACCTCCCTCCGAGAGCACTTTGGAAGTATTTGAGTGAAAAAAAGAATCCAAAAACCAAACCAAAGCAAACAAGCAAAAAAAAAAAAATCACCAAGACCAGGCATGATGGTGCATGCATTTAATCCCAGCCATCTGGAGGCAGAGATTGGAGAATCTCTGAGTTTGAGGCCAGTCTGATCTACAGAGTGAGTTCTAGGACAGCCAGAGCTACAGAGAGAAAGAGACCCTGTCTTGAAAAACAAAACAAAACAAACCATCAAATGGAGGCTGCATCGATTTTATGCACCACAAGTCCATTAAAACAGAGTAATCTTAAAATTCATATGAATTTTGCCAAAACTGTGTGTGTGTGTGTGTGTGTGTGTGTGTTTGCCTTTGTTGGTATGGATTTCAAGTCACAATAGAAAAGTTTTAAATTTGCTTTCTTTTAAAAAAAAAAAAAACACATGGACTTTGTTTTCCTCCATCGCATACTTGCTTATTTTAGTAGAGCTCACTGAACCTGTGGCCTCTGTGCCATGCGGTGGTGGGCTGGGCCTGTGGGTTCTGTCTGTCTGTCTTCTGTCTGGCCTGTGCTGTGTGGTGGTGGGCTGGGCCTGTGGGCTCTGTCTGTCTGTCTTCTGCCTGGCCTGTGCTGTGTGGTGGCAGGCTAGACTTGTGGCCTCTGTTTGTTTGTCTTCTTCCTGGCCTGTGCTGTGTAGTGTTTGGCTGGGCCTGTGGGCTCTGTCTGTCTGTCTTCTGCCTGGCCTTTGCTATGTGGTGGCGGCTGGGTCTGTGGCCTCTGGCTGACTCCAGGCTTTCTTGTTGCTACTTATATGTCTAGTTCAGGTGGATGATAACACATCTGTAACAGCAGGGACAATGCACATACTAGCTTCAGGACCAGTTTGATGAGAGAGGGTTTCATTTACCCCGTGGGGTAGAATGCACAGAAGTGTGGTTCATATGCACACTCCAGAGTCTGATGGTGGCAATTAGATACAGGATGCAAATGACAAGGAGTTCAAATACCTACATAACACAGAAAGAGGCAGTTGAGACTCTAGACTGGGAGGTGGCTGTGTGCAGGGTGTTGCGTAGGGTTTTTTCTTTCTAAGGTGTTTTTCTAACCTTCTAGACTTTTCCTATGTGAAATCAGTAAGTGCGAGCTTTCTTTTGCTATTTGTATCAATGTAGGCTTTGCAAAATGTCATTTCATCACCAGAGATGCTGTGTTCCCTCACCATGGCTGCTCACCCGGTTTAGTAAGATTAACACTAAAAGAAAAGTGATGTCAGATCATCTTCACTGAGACCATGCTTGTGCTCCACTGGAAGTACAGGGCTTCCTCAAAGGCAGAATGGGTTCTGCTTTCCTACTTTTCTAATGTTCAGTTCTCAGGTTTGCTTGGTTATGCCTGACTCATAAGCCCAGTTCAGGGCAAAAGATCACTAGTGAAATCTGTGTGGCCATTCTATCCTTTGAGTCTGGGGTTTATTTTCCGGTGAAATGTGATTACTTGCCCTGTTATCAACACCATGTTTCTTTACACACACACACACACACACACACACACACACACACACACACACACACACACACACACACACACACACACACACACGCTTGCATGCTCACATGCACACATGCACACATGCACACATGCATAGAAATAGCTATTTAGTTATTAAGTTAACAAAAGAATTACCATTTGGCTCCAGTTTAAATTCAAATCCTTCCCACTAAACCGTCTGTGGGAATCTCTGCAAATGGCACACTGCCATCTTGTGTGCTGGCACAGAATACCTGGAGATTTTTATTTGCTCTTATTGCCAGTGACTGCAGTTTTACTCTGACCTTCTCCCTCTGTTGAAGGACAGACTATGTCAAGCCAACCTCGTTTTATCACTCAGTGGCCTCAGTGATCCCATAGGTACTGAAGAAAATGTGCGATCCTCCCAAGGGACCAGTGGAAAAACACAAATGACCACAAATAGGCCTAAGCCCTATCCCTAAATTACCCAGAATAATGTTTTGCTAGTATCTGAATAATAAATTATATTGCATTTTCACTAAAATTACAGTACTATTTTCATCATGTCTCATAAACTCACTTATGAGAAGTTAAAATAAAGACATGAATGTTTGAGATTGAATTATAGGGATGAGAGGTGGAAGGAAGAAAGGAAGGGTGGGGGTTGCAATATTCAGAATGAACTTTATACATATATGAATTTGTCAAAGAACAAGCTCAATAAAAGTAAAGTAGATCTCTCTTCCTGTTCTCTAAATAATGTCTAAAGCATGATAAACTGTAATAGTGTGTGTGGGATTCTGGCTGCATATTTACACAGATAGTAGGATATTCTCACAACTGTTGAGGATCATGGTACCCTAGTGCATTTAACCCATGTGTTTACCTTGCCATCTTCAAGTAATATTTTGACACAGGGTCTTGCTATGTAACCCAAGTTGGCCTTAAACTTAATATCTTCCTGCCTTCTCGTCTAGAGTGCTGAGATTAAAGATGTGCACCAGCATGCTTGGGTTGATATATTTGCAGTTATTATGAGTAAGGCTACTTCCTTCTGTAATGATTTAAATGAGCAGCTAAGATTTTATTTCAGGATGGTTGACATGTACAGCTTTGGTTATGCGTCTTGAAGAAATGTTCAATTTTAAGAAAATGGAATTATATATTTTCTGTCATTTAATTTTTGCTTGAATAATATATTTCAAATGTATCGTCATATTATTGCACAGAGACATACTCTGTTAATTATGTCATAATTTAGCCATTGACAGTTGCTGAATGAACACATTGATTGCTTCTTGTTTCTCTCTCGGTGTGGTGTTTTCTGAGACATTCTGGTGGATTTTTTAAAATTAGATTTGTGAAAATACTTTATATTTTTTATTTATAATTTTAAAATTATCAAATAAAATTGCATTCATTTAAATAAACATTCTGGGTGCTTTTGAAAGGGACTTACTCTCCTGATAAAAGAGAAACTACTGCTTATTCCTTCACATCTGTCTTCTGAAACTGCCCACGCTGCCTATAGGCACATCAGCATTTTGTGATCGTGTAGTATTGAATACTTCCCCTGACAAGGTGTTGGTGACAGAAAGCTTCAGCTTTGCCTTTTGGTGCGATGTGATGTAGTCACAAAGCCTCTGCATGCGACTTGCCTGTGTCTGTTTTGTGAGATGATCAATGGTCTTTTCCCTTAAACCTGTTCTATAAAGCGTTTCCGTTGCTTTTAACAGACAATTGATATCCATGAATTTTAACTGCAGAGGAAGAGTAGAATTTCCAGGTCCATTTTTTTTGGAATGATTCATATGACAGTGAAATAGTTTCTTACTAGCAATTGCATTTGGAATAACACAGTGAAAGTCAACATTTGTATCAGAGGGCACTTTGTACAGCTGTCACTCCCGGAAGACCGCTGTGAGAGCCTTGGACAGAGTGTGCAAGGTGCTTTCTGTCGTATATCTTCCCCAGTGATCCAGAAGGCATATTTGGCTGTATGTAGTTCTGTTGACTTTGTCCTCTAGACTGGATACCTTAGAGACACCACCAGATCCTTGAACATGATAACAGCTGAATAACTGAATCTTCACATCACTTCCCTTTTCTTGTGACATCAGGAAGTCCCCCAAACACCTGCTCCAGCTGTTACTCATTCAATGTTAAGAAACAAGGCCCTAGTATCTGCATCACTTTTCCTTGAAACATATGTTCTAACCATATGCTTTTATAACATAATAGATTTTAATAATTTGAATACCAGGGCATCCCAAATGAGTCAATATAAGTGGCACAAACCTCTACTCTTATAAGGCCACTTCTTTGACTACTGAGAACTTACTTTAGCATTCTATCACCTTGATGTAGAACCTGAGGTTTTATTTTTGCACCAATTTTAGATAACTTATCTGTACTATGTGTTGCAATATGCATGCTTCTTATGTCTTATTTCCAATTGAAATATGAGTAATTCATATTTCAATTTGATTAGTGAAATTCAGTTCAGTT
>NW_004949243.1:298200-299219 GCF_000317375.1 Microtus ochrogaster | reverse complement strand
TATTCTTTTAACAATACTCTGATTGCCTTTATTTGTGTGATGGTGGAGTATCTGTGTTACAGATGTGTGTGGAATTTAAAGGACAATTTTCAGGGGTTAAGTTCTCTCAACCAAGTGGGTTCCAGGGATAGAATTCAGGTCGGCTATTTGTGTTTCTTCTCTTGAGAACTGTCAATTAAGTCCATCAATTCACTTATTGATTGGATGCTTTGGAATTTTGTATTTAAGATTTAAAAGCATTCTGGACACTAAATCAGTCCTTGGTCTGAAGTATAGGTGGCAAAGCACTCTCATCATGTTGCAACCTCTCTTTACCCTGGTGACTTCCTTTGCTGTGTAATAGTCTTTTAATGTCAGGTAATTCCATCTGCTGATTGCTGGGTTACTTCCTGTGCTATTGGAGTCCCTTTCAGGAAGTGTTTCCCTACGTCTCCTCCAGCAGTTTTAAAGTTCTGGGATTTACACTTTGTCTTTGGTCTGGTTCACATTTATTTTGGCACAGGTTGAAGCAAGTAATCATTAATATCACTCAGCTATGAACTTTGGTAACTGCAATAGTAACCTGCCTACAAGATCCCCTGGTGCAACAGTGGCATAGATGGATGCTAATCAGTAGGGGTGAAGCTTCTAGTTGGGCACCAGCTTGATTTCTCCATGGCTGATGACATAAATAAGTGATGTCATAAACAACTGGGACTTACTATCATGTTTTGGTGGGTAGCCAATAGTGCTGTCAGTAGCCGGTGGCTTTTGGGGGGGATCTGATGTGGGATTCCCCTCTGTATGCTATGAATATGTTTTATTACCATTATTTAATAAAGAAACTGTTTTCTCAGTCCTGTGTGGATACCACAAAGCCAGCTGAAGATCAGGGAGCAATAGCGGTCACTGGAAACTAGAAAGGAAAGACGGGTGGGGCGAGGAATACAGTGTTTTCTGGTATAACAGGTAACTATTGTCTACAACTATCGCTGCCATGAGGACCAGCCTCCAGCAGCTCAGGGTTTGAAGGGAGCCTG
>NW_004949243.1:275435-286220 GCF_000317375.1 Microtus ochrogaster | reverse complement strand
CCTGTTTGATTGCTTTTTCTTGTTTCTCTTGGTTTTCTTGGGTATCTTTGAGCGATTTATTCATTTCCTCTACCTTTTTGTTTGTAATCTCTAATTGTTTATGGCAGTTTTTCACCTCCTGTTTAAGTTCCTCTATTAATTTTATATAAATCATTTTTGAGTCGATTTCTTCTAATTCTTCTTGAGTAGGGCTTACAATTCTTATTTCGGGATCCCTGGATTCTGGTGATGTCATGTTGCCTTTCAGGTTTTTAGAGGAATTCTTGCATTGGTGCCTTCCCATCTCTTCCTTCAAATGGAAACAGGAGACGCCTGGTGTCTTGGTTCAGTCTTTGCTGTGACTGACTCTCTGGGTGTATCTCCTCAGTGTAGAAGCAGGATCCGTTCCCTTGCAGATGGAACTCCTCAGCACCGAAACATGGACACCTGGTAATCCAATGACCCGTGGACAAAAGGGAGAACTTGGGGGGCAGGGCGTGGTCGAGTAGAGCACAGGAGACCCCGCAGCACAAGCTGAAGGTGCCCGGGCTCCCTTGTAGGGGTCCTTGAGGCCTGCCTGGTATGCAGGCAGTCACTGCTCTAGATGGGTAGCCTTAGTGTAGGAGCAGGAAACTGTTCCTGAGCAAAGGACTTTGCAAACAGAGCAGGCTTTGGGGCAGGTTTGTGTGTAAGAAAGACAGCCCTGCAGCAGGAGCTGGGGAAGGGGGGTTTGTGCTCTCTTCCAGGACAATCAGCCCCTGGATAGCACACACTCACCTGTCCAGATGGAACTCCTCAGCACCTAAACAGGGATGCCTGGTAGCCCAGTGAGCAGGGGACAAAAGGAAGAATGTGGCAGGCAGGGCGGGGTCTAGTAGAGAACAGGACTTCCTGCAGCACAAGCTGAAGTGCCCAGGCTCCCTTGTGGGGGACCTTGAGGCCTGCCCGGTATGCAGGCACTCACTGCTCTGGGTGAGTAGCCTTAGTGTAGGAGCGGAATACTCCTGGGATATTTTTCAATGTGTCTTTGGCATTATTTTAGTGTGGATATCCCAGTGATAAATTCTGTAATTTTTTTCTTTAAACATTAGTTTTTACTTTTAATATTCCTTATTTATAACAGACCAAAGTGTACATATTTATGTAGTACAACTTCTCAGTTCTCCAAGGGTCTCAGAGCTATGCTGGAGCCCACAAGCCCCTGACGGAGTTAGGCATTGCTCCTGGCACACTAAGCAGTGCTGCTCTGTGCTCATGTCTCCTATGGAAATTTATGCTGCTCTGAGCTAAAGCAAAATGCCCACGGTTCAGCTCGTCCAGTTTGTCAGGTCAGTACAGGCCGAGTCGCAGACTGCTTTTCTCTAACAGAAAACTATTTCTGGTGAAAATGGGAGGAAGATCAGCACACAGAACATGACATGTGGCCTGTTATCACAGGCTGACACTGGCATGGACTTAGCAATGCTTGCCTCTTGATGATAATGGCTTACCAGTCTTCTGGGACATTGCACGGTAATTTTTAAATAATCATGACTTCTCTCTGTGTTTGCAATATTTAGTGTTCCTGGCATTCTATTGTAGGCAGTATCTTTATTTCCCAATTCGAAAAATGAAACTTTAGGCAAAATGTAAATATGTACACCCTAGATGTGTATTTGTATGTGTGTATGACATACATGTGTGGATAAGTTCCACTCACACACTTTTCATGAAAACCATGGCCCTTTGTCCTTTACGCTTTTCCTTTTACCATATTTCCCAAAATTTTCTTTGGGGGACTTCTTTCCTCTTTCTTTCTTCTGGTTATTTTAATGAGCGTTTTGTTTTTAAATCGAAGCATGGTCAGAGCTATAACACTGTATAAACAGAGACTTCAGTTTATATGCATGTATGTCTTTGTGCGTGTGCATGTGTTTGTATGTATGATGCATGGTGTATATGGTGTATATGTGTGTATGCCGTGCAACTGTATGATGCATGTACATGTATATGTGTGTGTATACGATGCATGAGTGTATGAAGCGTGTATGCTGTGTGTCTGTTTATGATGTGTGTGTGTGATTGAATGTGGATGCAAGTGTATTTATATATGTTCAGGTTCGTGTGTGTGCATGAAGGCAAGAGGTCAACTTCATGCACCATTTTTCAGGCCACCTAGATCATCATGGCTCTGGTATGTGTTGGACACCTACATGGCCACCAGGGATAGCTCAGACAGTGGGAATCCTTTGCCCTTTGGTGGCAACATGGGCCATGAATGGCTACACAGACCCTTGGGCCCAGACATGTTCCTTGGTAGCATCCCAGGCCTGGGAGTCACTATGGGGGGTGGGGCAAGAAAGCAAGAAAGCATCGCCCATCAACCTACACTGCTGCCTTTACCTCCTAAATTCCACCTCTTTCCACAGCACATGGACCATTCTGCTTCTCTTTCTCTCTCATTTCTCCACCACATACCTGCTCATCATAAATGGACCCACCCACCCAAGGCCTACAGATGCCTTCCCACCAGCCCAGATCTTGAGGACCCAGGCTGAACTAAGATCTTGAGGACCCAGGCTGCACCCACATTGCTGTTTAAATTACTGAAATTTGTACCATTTGTATTTTTGTAAATTTGCACAATTCAAAGTTCTATCCACTAAAAAGTAATGTTACTAGGAAAAAGTGATTGTAAATGTTGGAGACATAGCTTCCCACTGCATCATCCCCACTCTTATGTGATGAATCTATTGGACCCTCATGTGCCTTGTTTTGCAAGTGTTCTAGCTCTGTCTCAGGAGCCCTATGTCAGCAGAGCCGCTGTGGCCCAGCTGCAGGTTTGGAGACAGCCTGTGGAGGTCTGCAGACCACTGTGTACTGTTGCCCAGAGGTAAGTGCCCGAGTGACTAGGCTTGGAGGCTCGAATATGCAGGGAACTTTGTTGCATTTTGTCATCCAGCTTGGCAGTTATTTTGTCATTACTTTTCTTGTCTCCCCCTTTCTGTAATATCACCAAGAAGATGGGGTCTCCATCATCCCCCTGCCAATACCAGTGTAAGGCATATAAGGATTCTGAGGAATCACAGCTGATGGTGAGTTCATCTCCTTCTTGGATTATCAGAGACTGAGGGCTCTGTTGCAACTTCTGGGTGTTGACCCCTGTTCAAAAGGACAACATAAAGAGACACAAGAGGCAGCAATAAGATCTTTGTGGCTGTAGTAGAGATGGTGATTCTCCCCTGGCCCTGTCTCCCAAATAAGAGCATCATTACATCAGCAAACTGTGTGGTCTGTTTTGTTAAATATATTGGCACTGAAAAAGCCTCCAACCCAGGACAGAAGAAGAGGTCCCCAGGAAGCCACCATCACCTCACCAGTTCCCCAAATAAGATATGTACTCACAGGAGGTCTGAAGCCCTAATACCCAAACAAGTACTTGAAGGAGCATCCTCCTCACTTGGCACTGGTGAGTGCAGCAGAGTAGGATTTCTCTGAATGGGCTTCCCCAGCGTGGCTCCTGAGCTCAGGAAGGAGAGTGCCGAGGTCAGAGACTCCACTGACTTTCTATTTGTTCAGCACACACAAACATCATGCAGACACTTTGCAAACACTGCCACCCTTTGACTAAACTGAATAACGAGAACTTTGTGTATTTAATTTATGTGATCCATACTCTACATTCTAGAAACTCAAGTTAAAAAAATAGAACTAAAGGGGATAGAACAGAAGGCATGAAGGAAAAGGGCCTGCACAAGACCCGCTCTTGTGTGAGAGATTTTTCTTAGGGGTGGCACACAACATGAATATATCAATCAACCTTAGAAAGTGAACCTATGATAGCATACTACATGAATATATCTATAGACCCTAGAAAGTGAACCCATGAATATATCTATAGACCCTAGAAAGTGAACCCATGATAGCACACAACATGAATATATCTATCAACCTTAGAAAGTGAACTCATGATAGCACACAACATGAATATATCTATTGACCTTAGAAAGTGAACCCATGATAGCACACAACATGAATATATCTATAGACCTTAGAAAGTGAACCCATGATTGACTATGTCCTTTACTTAGTAGAAGCTTCTCAGTTTCAGAAGGTCCCATTTATTTGTTGTTGCTCTCAGTGTCTGTGCTGCTGGTGTTATATTTAGAAAGTGGTCCTGTGCCCATGTGTTCAGGCTACTTTCCACTTTTTTCTAAGAGGTTCATTGTGGTTGAATTTATACAGTGGTCCTTGATCTATTTGGACTTGAGTTTTGTGCATGGAGACAGATATGGATCTACTTGCATTCTTCTACATGTTGACATCCAGTTATGCCGGCACCATTTGTTAAAGATGCTTTTTTCCATTGTATAATTTTAGTTTCTTTATGAAAAATCAGGTGTTCATAGGTGTGTGGATTAATATCAGTGTCTTCAATTGATCCCATTGGTCCACCTCTCTGTTTTTATGTCAATATCAAGCTGTTCTCATTAGTGTAGTTCTATAATAGAGAGTAATGTCAGGGATGGTGATGCCTCTGGAAGTTCCTTTATTGTACAGGATTGTTTTGACTATTCTGATGGAGGAGGGTCATCTGTCTATGTGTTACTTTCATTGGTTAATAAAGAAACTGCCTTGGCTTTTGATAGGGCAGAATTTAGATAGGCGGAGTAGACTGAACAGAATGCTGGGAGCAAGAGGCAGTGAGGCAGATGCTATAGCTCTCCTCTCCAAGATGGACGCAGGTTAAGATCCTTCCTGGTAATCCACTACCTCATGGTGCTACACACATTATTAGAAATGGGTTAATCAAGATGTGAGAGTTAGCCAATAAGAGGCTACAGATAACTGGTCAGGCATTGTTTAAAACAATACAGTTTCCATGTAATTATTTCGGGGCATAAGCTAGGCAGGTGTGTGGGAGCCAGACGGGAACACAGCCCAAAGCTCCTTCTACACTATTCTGAGTTTTTTTTAAATTTTCCATATGAAGTTGAGTATTGTTCTTTAGAGGTTTGTGAAGAATTGTGTTGGGGTTTTGATGGGGATTACACTGAATCTCTAGGTTGCTTCTAGTAGGATTGCCATTTTTACTATGTTGGTCCTACCTATCCAAGCACATGGGATATCTTTCCATTTTCTGATATCTTCTTCAATTTCTTTCTTCAAAGACTTAAAGTTCTTGTTGTACAGGTCCTTCACTTTTTTGGCTAGCATTACCCATGGTATTTTATGTTATTTGTGGCTATTGTAAATGGTGATGTTTCTCTGATTTCTTTCTCAGACCCTTTATTACTTGTACATAGGAGGGTTACTGATTTTTTTGAGTTGATTTTGTATCCTGCCACATTACTGAAGGTATTTATCAGCTGTAGGCATTCCCTCATAGAATTTTTGGGGTCACTATTGTATCACCTACAAACAGCTAAAGTTTTATTTCTTCCTTTCCAATCTTTATCCCCTTGATCTCTTTTTGTTGTCTTATTGTTCTAGCTAGAACTTCGAATACTATGTTGAATAGATATGGAGAGAGTGGACAGCTTGAAATAACTCCATCACTTGTAACAATCATTTTCTAAAAGGTTCAGTATTTGGTACAGGAGTGTGAATGGGAAATGTTACTTTAGCTGGTTCTCCATAATCCACAGTCATTTTTCTTGCACATTCCACTTCCTTATCCTGGGTGCTTTCATGGGGGTGCTGTGCATCTCTCCACCTGATAGGTTTAGTGTATCTCTCTCAAACTCTCCAGTCCCATGTCCAAAAGCTGTCTTGCGCTTGACAACTGATTTGGTTACTTGGGTCTGACAGGTTCTGGACTGAAGATACTATCTCTATCTCAACCACACCTGACTGTTGAGAGAGCCTTGGGTCCTGCTGGCTCTGGGCCGGCACTGTAGCTTCAATCACTCCCATTGTCTCCCCCCCCTGCACATCCCACTGCTGTGGAAGCCCTTCACCTTGCAGGCTCTGGATGGGCACCACAGCTGTATCCATCCCTGTTGAGTCTCTCAGCCAAACCTGGCTTCTGTCGGAGCTCCAGACTGGATGAACCATTTCCACCCATATCAATCTTTACTCCAGAGGAGAAATGTACAGCTTACTGTGAGGGTATGGCTCACCCTTGGGACAGGCTTAGACTTTTTTATTTGACCTGTGCTATCATTAATGCCTTCCATAAACTGAGACTTTAATGTCTTCCAGAAGCTCACTAGCATAGCATTTGGTTTTCTGTAAAGTTATTTTCTCAAGAGTACCTCTTGCCACATATCTTTCCACATCAGTTTTCAAGCAACCCAGATGGACCTTCATATTGGCTTTGAACATTTTAAAATTCTTCCCTAAACTGTTTGATTACTTCACCAACTTGATTCATGTGCTTATCTACATAGTTCGGATCTGTTGTAACCTCTCCTGCTTCATAAAGAACACATCCTGTAGTGGAACTCAACAAAAACCATAAAGCAGCATATTAGTATCAAGGTCCCCACTGAATCATCTCTCTGCAAACACAGTTCTGTGCAATCCAGTGAAGTGGGGGTCAAACACAGCTCCTCTCACTCCCAGTTCCATCAGCAGTTCCTGTGTTTCTGTATCCTCTCATTCCTGGATAAAATGGGGCCTTCAGATGGGGGTATGGAGTGTTCCTAAAGCCCTGACGACCCCTTCCATCAGGGACGGTTTCTCCTGCATTGTTTCAGGTTCTGTAGCCTTCGCCTTCAGGAGAGATGGATCATTACGTGACTCAGTTTTCCTCCCTCCACAGCAGTCCAACTACATCCATGACTCACAGCTTCTTGAGCCAGGCTGCGGCAGGCTCTTTCGCTGCTTGTTTAAAAGTCTTCCCCAACTGGAGCGGCTCAAGAGCTGAGTGTCTCCTTGTTACAATGCTTCCTTGTATCGGATCATTGCCGAGGCCCCCTTTGCAGTATGGATCACAGAGTTCTTCTTCTCTACTTAAGGCTGAACCAAGGAGTATCTTCTACCACGTTCTCCTATCAGTAATGGCGTTGTGCTGTGTGCAAAACAACACTTTCTTTATCCTATAAAATGCATTTGTTTTTCCTTTAGTCTCGTTATATTGAACCATTCTTCCAGGACAATGCTGAATAGAAGTGGTGAGGACAGACATCCTCACCATCTTCCTGAAATTGGGTGGGGTGATGTCAGACCCACACCTATAAATTTGAACTGAATTGTAGATTTTATGAAGTCTCTTAACAAGTTATTTCACTTCTATTCCTAATTTATGAAAAAATTTTAAATGATCAGCACTGAATTTTGCCAAGGATTTCCTGTACATGTTGAGATTACAGATATTGAGATCTGACATTTTCCTTGTTTAAATGCCTTATATTGTTTTTTTTTAAATTCTATACCTACCTTAACTTTTCAATTTCTCTCTATAATAAAAGAATACTTCAGTCAGGTGTGGGGGTGCAGTCCTGTATTGCAGCATGTGAGAGGCTAGGCAAAATTGCTAATTTGAGGGTAGTCTGAGCTACAAATCAAGGGTCTGTATGTGTGTGTATGTGTGTGTGTGTGTGTGTAAAATTACAGTTATGTTTATGATATCTAAGAGAAAATACAAATATTAAAATCAAGCAAGGGAAACCATTATTCATCCACACTATGGAGTCATTTTTTGTATATTGGAAAAATGTGTACATGAGTGCACCTCAAATAATTATAAACTAAAACATAAAAATAAGCAACAGAAAATATGTTACACTCTAATTTCTGTAATAAAGTTGGGTAACTGTGAGTATTCATGCAAATATGGAAGGGAATGTGTTTGCCAGGGTATACCTCAAACTGTCAAGCCTGGTTATTACAGGAGTTAAAGAGGAAGATGGATGGAGATGGGAAGGTCAATTTTATTTGAGAAACAATGAAAATTATTTTTATTCTTTTATGTAACAATAAAAATATTTCAATGCAGATTAGAATAAAAATGACTATCTGTTCATTCACAAACCATTTACTTGAACTGTATGCCACAGGGACCAACAGGAAAAAAACCCCTAATTTTTCTTAAAAGAAAATGGAAGAAAACATAGGCTTCTTTGTGTTTTGTTAGAAGGACATAGTGATTATGGTGTGTCCAAGAGCCTTGGACTCTTCCCTGGCTCCAAAAGGATTTTGTTATCAGTTTTTACTCCAGTTTACACAGAAATAAACTTTTTTTTTTTCAAATGAAAAGGAGTCAGAAGTTCTCATTCCCTTCTTTCTGCGGAACTGGAAGTTGTGCTATCAGCTGCCCTGCAGGCTTGTCTGTCTATCTGCTGTCAGCTCTTCTTGCCCAGGCTCAGCATTCCTTTCCCATCCCTGCTGGGCTCCTCAGTCTTCTCTTTCCCCTGTAGGGCTTCTGCCCATTCCATCGCAGAGTCCTCTTTAGAGGATGCCGCTGCTCCCCTCCCCCACCAGGCAGATATTGCACAGGTGCAGCCCTGTCTGTCACAGTGTGCTTCTCTCAGGATACAGTGATACACAGCAGCATCACTCAGGCTGACCCGAGGCAGGATCAAGGAACTTGACTTTCTGTCAGAGGGAATAGCCAGAAAGGCCATTCTATTGCTTGTGTTTTGTTGTAGACCGTGAATGACATATTCTGGACCGCGAAGAGGAACCTGTCGGTACCAGTGAATGTACTCGTTCCCACTGATGGCGGAGTGGCTACAAGGCAAGTGTACAGTTTCTTCTTCAATACTTTCCATTGAGTCTGGCTGTGTAGTTTTAGCATCACCCGCAATACCTAAGGGGTTAAGAAACAACAGATCAACCTTGGACCATTCAGTACCGGAAGGTATAAATGTTAGGCTCACAGATGCCCCAGAACTCTTCTCCCGAGCTCTGCTGCTGAGTGCTGTAATTGCTCAGGATCAGGGGACACTGCTGAAATTACTCCTTAGCTGTGCACAATCACACAGACAAAGATAAGCTGTCCACGCACCACTTTCCTCAAGCTTAATCAACCTGGGACTTCTTGTATATAAGTCTGCGAGTGGGATACGCTGCTGCTCACGCTGACGGCGCCCAGACTAAAGAATCTCACAGACACCAATTCTCTCCAGCACTTTGGAAAATCACAGAGGGAGAAATAGAGGCAGCAGACATATCTTCTTGGTCTTTAGGCAAAAAGTCATTCTTCTGTAGGTCTAGAACACTTACCCAAAGTCAGGAGAATGGCAATTCCACTCACAAACCTCATAGTTAAGAACAGGTTCTAGGGTTCTGAGCTCAGAATCTGTGTCTGATGGGAAGATGTGAGGCCTCAAGCCACAAACCAGAACTTGCCAGCGTTGCCCCTCCTCAAGAAGCCTTCTTTGTGGGTGGCTCCAGTCAAGTGGCTCTTGGTTGGGTCTATCTCTACCTCCCGAGCTTAAATATAACATTTAAAAGAAGATGAAAACATTTTTCTTACATAATCCCCAGTTGGAGTTTCTGCTGTGATCATTTCAAGGCTCAAACTCAACAAGACTGTGTCTGAATGTATGAAATCTTTCAAAGGAAACTACTCCCCTCGCTGATGAGACAGGCAAACTCAGGGTCAATTGATAGTTTAGCGTATTGAGCTAATAGAAATTGCTCTTTATTTCTGGAAATTCTTTTGAACTCTTGTGCTTTAAGGATAAGAAAAAACTTTCTATTTATATTGATAATATGCAAGTCTTAGGAGCAGAAATAAATTAGCTTTTAGAAATACCAACTTCTGCCGGGCGATGGTGGCGCACGCCTTTAATCCCAGCACTTGGGAGGCAGAGGCAGGCGGATCTCTGTGAGTTCGAGACCAGCCTGGTCTACAGAGCTAGTTCCAGGACAGGCTCCAAAGCCACAGAGAAACCCTGTCTCGAAAAACCAAAAAAACAAAAACAAAAAAAAACAAAAAAAAGAAATACCAACTTCTTGTTCCCATAAAAATTATGATAAATCAAGTTAAAAATAAAACAACACTGTAGAATAAACTATTTGTAACATACATAATAAAAATAGTTTCTTAAGTGCCTAACTGTATGGCAGGAAAAGCCATGCTAAAAGTCAAGTTCTCTGGTGTTCCAGCCTCCTAGGTGGACTCCCACAACAGAGTCTGTCTCCTACTTCTTCTAACTGGAATTACTGTCTAGACACCAATGACTTGCTTGCCCATGACAATCTTCTGTGGACCCCTCTCTAACACAAACTTTCTCATCTCTAGCCTCAACTGGCAGTGGTATGCCTTGAAGATAATAAATAGGAAAGAAAAGAAATAAGGGGCGAAAAAACAAGACTTGGAAAAGGAAATGATACGATGTCATTTGACAAGGGAGGTAGAAATACTACCTCTAGTTTATCAAAAGTGATTACTAGAAATATGGGAAGGAATAAAAAATCATTCCTTTCTCTCTCCTACTGAATTTCTTGGTACTCTGTAATAGTAAATATTTGGTTATTTAAAATTGGCCTCTATATTAACTACCTGTCTTATTGATTCCTTGTAAAATCAAGGAATGATTGTCAAATCATGGAGATTGAAGCCATGGCTTTGCTGAATATTAGACAATTAATCTACCCCTAGACTACATCTCCAATCTAAGTAGACATCTTCCTTCCTTCCTTCCTTCCTTCCTTCCTTCCTTCCTTCCTTCCTTCTTTCTTTCTTTCTTTCTTTCTCTCTTCCTTCTTTTCTTTTTTTTTTTTTGAGACTAAGTCTCATTCTATCGTTCAGGTTTTCTCAAACACATGTTGCACATGCTGACTATCTGTTCATTCACAAACCATTTACTTGAACTGTATGCCACAGGGACCAACAGGAAAAAAACCCCTAATTTTTCTTAAAAGAAAATGGAA
>NW_004949243.1:268275-275335 GCF_000317375.1 Microtus ochrogaster | reverse complement strand
TTTTTTTTTTTTGAGACTAAGTCTCATTCTATCGTTCAGGTTTTCTCAAACACATGTTGCACATGCTCCCTACTCCCACACCCACTTTTCTGAAGAGCTACTACTGCTAGTGGTTGCTTAGGGGTGTCATTTTCTTCAGTAGTGTAACCAGTGGGGCTAATAGGAAGAAAAGTCCAGAGGAAAACAAAAGGGGCTAACAGAGGGTAATGGAGGAGGTGAATATAATCACAACATATTGTACATATGCATGAAACTGCCAAATTACTAAACAAATTATTAAAAATAAACAGAAAAGAAAGATGATCTATAATAAAAATCATGACCTCAATGGACCAGCACCTTAGTTTCCAAGTAGCTGAGGCTGCATTGCCATGCCTATCTCCTCCCTCACTTTCTCTGGGTAAGGGCTGGGCTCATCTGTCTGTTTTGCCATTTATAATGAGTTTCCTCATGTGTTTGAATCTATCAATGCATTCACAAAGTGCTTATAAAATGATAGGTGATAGAAGGGATGAAATCCTCTGTATACCTACTGACAGCCTTGGCTCAGCCCCGAAGGAGCTTAGGTTTGTAGCCCCCTCTGGTGACTGTTCACAGGAACTCCTTTCCTGAGAACTAGAACCCAGGAGAAGTTTTTGATATGGTCCCTCCTTCTACTGAAGAGATTCAGTGGAGTTTCCTGTCACTGTCTTCAAAGAAAGACTGAATTATTTGCAGGTTTGGGAAATTGGAATTGTTTCTCTGATGTTTTCTCAAGGACCAAATTAATTTTGTCCTCCTTGGTTTCTTGTTTTTTGGTTTGAAGGCAGCTTCAAGCCCATGCTCTTTGTCACAAGGCGTAGGATTTGACAGTCTAAGCACTCAGCAATAATCTAACAGGCAGATGCATTAGTTAATTCATATTCTTCACAGGACCAGGAGAAGTTACATGTGGTGATTCTAAATAAGTCCAATTCAATGTTTCTACTTTCCTAGTGGGCATTCTGAATAAATCAATCCAACACTAAAGGTATATGTAAAATTCAAATGCCACACTGACTCTCATCCTTCATCATCCCAAATCACAAATTCAGAACAGGGAAAGCCTGTTTGTACAATGTAACAATGTATGACATGATAACTATGTATTCATACTTAATACATATTCACTGTGCTCCCACTGTGTGCCAGCTAGTCAGGTGATGACAGTCATTAAGTGCCAGTCCATATGAAAAGAAAAGGCTGTGATTGAGAACAAAGATCAGACCAACATTAGACCCTTTCATCTAGAGTCCATTACTGTTGTGCTCAAATGGTGTGGATAATCAAGACTGATTTAAAAGAACAATTAATATTCTGATATCATTTCTTATTGTCTGTTTTATGTGATAGCTCTGTTGAGAACCATGTACTACATAATTTATCCAGATAAGCTGTATAATTCCAGAACTTTCGTTTTAGAAGTATACAACCATCTTCACAATTAATTATAGAATATTTTCAGCATCCCTCTAGGGAAGTGGTTCTCAACCTTCCTAATGCTGTGACCATTTAATACGGTTCCTCATGTTGTCGTGACCCCCAAGCATAGAATTTTTCTTGATACTGTAATTTTGCTAATGTTATAAACTATAATGTAAATATATGTATTCTCTGGTGGTCTTAGGAGACCTCTGTGAAATGGTCATTCGACCCTCCCCCCACAAAGGAGTCGTGTCCCACAGGTTGAGAACCACTGTTCTAAAGGAGTCTTTGCTCATGAGCAGTCACAGATGATTTCTGCCCATGCAATGCCCTCTAGGCAACCCCTCATTGCTTTTTATCTTTGCAGAATTTCTGGCAGTTCATAGAAATGAAGTTGCATAATACATGCCCTGAGACAGTGGCTCTCTGTTCATTGTCTCAGCTGCTGATAATAAAAGATGAGGACACATGAGCAAACAAGTAAAGTCAGACTTTATTAAGGAAATTTAAGGACAGGAGAGAGCTTAAGGAAGAGGAAGGGAAACTCCCGTGAGTGGGAGGGGTGTTGAGAGGAAAATCTGTAGAACAGCCCATCTGGGTATCTTTATGACATACTTCAGGTACTGGACAAAGACTGAGACTTTCTACTGAGACTGGTTTTTCCTCTGTGTTTACTGTGGGCTGAGACAGTTAGGGAATTCCACACTGGGTTCCTCCTCTTCTGACTCCACTGGGGAGATGATGACAATGCTCTGTTCACATGCTGTTCACCTAATTAGGGAACAGTCACATTTTGGAGGTCTCTCTCTTTCTCTGTGTCTATTTACTTTGTCAGGTGTTCCCCTTGGCTGTTTATTGACTACTAGCCTGGGCCTCTATTGCAGGTTGTCAATCTTGCAAGTGCTGCTGGTCTACAGTCTTTGGAAGGAGGAACCCAGTAGCCACCAATTAATATATGCTTTGTCTCTGGTTCATGTGACTTGTGGGTAGTTTTTTTTTCCCCAGCTACTAAGATATGGCTGGATTTCTCTTGGTCTCCCCTGTAAAGCCCCTTGACTCTTCCATGGTCTGAAGTAGTCCACTTTCTGGATAGGTGGAAGCTCTACAGAAGTCTTTAGTCTGTTATGATTAGCCACATTAGAAGGAAGAATGTGTAAAAAGCAAGGTTCCTGTTTGCCTAGTTTTGGGGATGGGAGCCAATTGGCTGTTCACAGTTTTCTCAGAGTCCTCTCTTTTCTCTCACCTGCTCAGCGTGGCTGTCTTACACCCAGCTGTGAGCCCATCAGCCTTTCTTTTACTTTGTATCACTTTCAGTTGTTCATTCTGTCTACTGGAGATCCACATTGCATTTATATCAGCTAGAATGAAGAGCATCGCTCTGCAAATGTTTGTAATACCCCCAGGTCTACATGCATATGCTGTTCTATCAAATATTAGTGGGATAGGAAAATTGCTGAGTTGTCAAGAATCGAAATGATAGTGCTGTCTTTGCATCATGTACTTCAACATCGTTTTATTTTCCCACTTATTAGATATTTGATTCTTGTTAGTAATGCTTTATTTATTTTTTGCTTTGATCTTGTAAATATTTGAAGAACACTTAAAAGAAATCCCACACTAGCTCAGAATTGAGACTAATAGATGTTTATTTATTTAGGGGTAGACCCACAAATCAGAATCCTCTGCTGGAACAGAGAACAACAACCGAATCCTGCTGCTGGAAAGGAGAGAGACTGGATGCACACTTTACATCGTCATAAATAGTATAAGAGGCAACACCCAAGTGTAACTTATAGGCTACTCACATACTTATAGGATTTCCTACAGCACCTTCCCTGATTGTGTAAATAAGAGTTCTAAGCCTAATACAAAATTATATAAAATAAGAACAAATATTATCAATAATTATCCTATCCTGATGAGTTTAAGTCTTGTAGAATGAATAACTTGGCAAAGTCATGAAAGGAAAGTAACTACAACTATCTAGTCTTCAACCCCATCGAAGATCCGAGAAGGGAAATAATATTACTTGAGTAAGCAGGAAGTGCAATCAAGCAACTTCCAAAATGTGCAACAAATGACAGAGACAACTGGCTATCTGGACAATCATCCAAAGTCTCATTTGCAACTTTGGCTAAGGCCAAGAGTAACTGACAGACCATTTTCAGAGGCAGGAAATTTTTCAAAACCGTCTTAAACTGTCTTGGCAAGATTTGACAGTCTTTATCCTTGTGTCCTGCTTATCCATTTCTGGATACCATGTACTTTGTCAGTGGTTGGGCAAGGGTTGGGTTCCTTGCCCAAAGGCCAGTTTGCCAATAAGAAAACAAGCTCCAAGTGGAGTGTCTTCGGTGCTCAACATTTTCTTGGGAATAGATCAGTGCTACCAGGAGCAGTCGTGTCTCATTTCAACAGATCCCTAAGTTATTTAAATGCCATACTCTAGAGCTCTTTGAAGTGGTTGAAGATTCCCTATATATGTTGAATACAATCTCTATGTATCTAAAGAACCTAATTATCTAAAAATAAGTATGACAAACATGATGACTATTGATTTATAATTCTTAATGCCTATATAACTTAAAGACTAAGACTTCATATTAGAATATTATACAATAAAAAATTGTGCAACAAATGAGGACAATGACCTCCAAATGAAAACATTGCATACATCTCTTGATCAGAGGTAGAAATGTACATTGCAATATGATAAATATATTCTAAAATTGTATCAATATATGAAAATGTTTTAGGCAGAGGTAGAAGCATGCATGTATACAATATGACAAAATAACTTTGCCTAGGTATACAAATATTGTGGATGAAAATAAGAACATATTCAATATAATTTAAGTTTGTATCAATATATAAGAATCTATAACAATGTAAATTGCCTGTAAATAATAGCTCACAAGAATTCACTCTATTAATTAGTTTGAGTAAGCTCACACTAATCTATTATCCTGTCTACTTTTCCCTTTTTTTCAAAGAGATCCCTGAGCCTACAAAATTTCTCTTCTAACCCCCAACCCTATACCAATTATAATCAACCCCTAAATGATGACCCTAACCCTGAGTACAAACATTCTTGGGAGAGGGGATGTTGTCTTATAGAATTACTTTGAAGTACTGAGCCACATGGCTAACATAGACAAGAATAATGGGCTAATATAAGTTATAAGGGTTAACAATAAGTCTGAGCTACTAGACCAATCAGTTTATAACTAATATAGACCTTTCTGTGATTTCTTTGGGACTTAACAACTGCAGGAACTGGGCAGGACAGAAACCTCAGACAACAAATATTTTTTTCAAAAAATTTTTACTATGTATGTAACATGATTAATAAAAAACAGAGACAGATATTGAGTTTCAAGATGAAGATCTGAAAAGCAAAGCAGCCAAGCCACTAGAGAGTTTCTGTACTGCCCAGTCCCACAGCCATTCAGTCTCAAAGAAATACACAGAGGCTTATATGAATTATAAACTATTTGGCTTATTGCTCAGGCTTATTATTAACTAGTTCTTATTACTTAAATTCACCCATAATTCTTGTGTATGTTTATGTGGCTTTTCTCAGTAAGGCATGCTCATCTTGCTTCCTCTATGTCTATCTGGTGACTGACTCTCCCCAGAATTCTCCTAGTCTGGTTGCACCACCTAGCTGTCCTGCCTGGCTACTGACCAATCAGCATTTTATTAAATCAATATGAGGGACAAATCTTTACAGTGTACAAGCACATTATCCCACAACATTTCTCATTTTCTTCTTTTTATAACAAAAGCCCTGAATCTAATCTTCTTTGTTTAGCTTTTTCCTGATCATTATAGATAACAACTTGTAACCAACACTCTAAACAAAGACAAACATCTATAATGTATTTTTTGGAAATGTGGGCATAGATGTCTAGGCTACTTCTGGCTGTTTGGGGACACTGGTAATCTTATGGGGACCTAGAGAAAATGTAGGATATGGTCACGTCCTGACTGGAGTATTCTGTGTGGCTTGATCATCTCAACCAGCAGCCTTGAAGATGTTCTAGATGCAGAACTCAGAAGAAATTGCAACAGAGGTGCTCTAAAATGGATCATCTAGGCCATCCATTCCCATTGGAGATTTTTCAGGAGATCTTTCTTGAATGAACCTTTTTTTCTTAACCAAGAATGAATCCACAGTCTCTTGTTTTCTGTGGAAAGAAAAGCCAAAACCTCTTCTCCAAAGAGACAATTTGACTTAAGTTTTGAAGTCAAGGAATTTTTAAAATATATAGGTTGCATTAATCCAGCAGCACTTATAATCAGATATTTTTTTAGCAGCTGTTGCTCCTTCCTCAACAGTCAAACAATTCAAAGACAACACAATAACATATATTATTCAGATTCTCTGTGTATTTCCTTTATGGCTTCTTAAATTCTATTTATTTTTATTTTTAATTTTTGATTTTTTGAGACAGCGTTTCTCTGTGTATCTTTGGCTGTCCTGGATCTCACTCTGTAGACCAGAACTCATAGAGATCTGCCTGCCTCTGAATCTGAAGTGCTGGAATTAAAGGTATGTGCCACTATGCCCGATTATTCTATTTTTTTAAAGGACTTTCCTCTATGCTTTTCTTTTTTTCTCCCAAGCCTAGGTATATTTTAAAACACATTTTAAACCATTTAGAGGTTCCCCCATCCGAATCTATCTTTATTGTATATATCTTTTTCTGAGTATGACTCTTTAATTTGCTAAACAGAATGGCAAGGATTAGAGCTGCAGCTTTGGTGACTAACTCTGCCTTATTTCTTAGCTTCCTGAGAGTCTAACTTCATGGTGGAGGTACAAGTTGGAGCCACATTTATTGTCACAACTCTGTGGAAATTGTACATTCAAGTCATTACTGAGAAGCATGCCGCCAGCTGCTCATAAACACCATTTAAGTGTTTGGTGGCAGGGACTACTAAAAGAGCTACTAACACTGAGTCAGGAAACCTCTCTAAAGGAATCATGCTTTTGTTTGCCTCTAGCAAACAGAGCCCACCTGAGAAAATGCTGCTACCAAGAAGCATGCTTAACTCTGTTTTTTTGTGTCTAGAATTCCTTCCCAAGCTTTCTCAGATATTATGTGGATGTAGTTGCCAAACGTTGGGTGCCATTTGTAGATAGAAGTTTCTGTCCCACCCAGTCCCACAGCTGTTCAGTCCCAAAGAAACACACTTCTGTAGTTATACAGATTGTAGCATGCATATCAAAGACTTAAAAGCTAATATCTACATATAAGAGAAAGCATACAACATTTGTCTTTTGGAGTCTGGACTGCTTCATTCTAGATGATTCTGTTATAACTCCATTCATTTCCATGTGGATTTCATAATCTAATTTTTTGAGAGCCAAATTGCATTCTATTGTGCAAATTTTCCTTTTTAAATTATCCATTCGATCCAGCACAGAGACCTGATCTTGGCACCAGGAGACCTACCCTTGGGGTGAGTTTCTGGCCCCGCGGCGCCAGCCTGGGACGGGGAGCTCAGAGGTTCCATGGCCCCCTAGCCTTCTTGGGCTCTCTGCAGGGCTTCTACTCCATCCATACTGCCTCTGTCTTCCTAGCCCACCCAGCTTCCATCCAGAACCCTCCCC
>NW_004949243.1:261700-262340 GCF_000317375.1 Microtus ochrogaster | reverse complement strand
TTCCTGTTTATTATGAATAGAAAATCAATGAACATGGATAAGTAAGTATCTACATATTAAAATGAAGTATCTTTTGAGTACATGCCCAAGAGCAGAATGAACATGGATGAGCAAGTGTCTATATATTAGAATGAAGTGTCTTTTGAATACATGCCCCAAAACAAAATGACATGGATGATGAAATACACACACACATATTATAATGAAGCCTCTTTTGAGTATATGCCCAAGAGCAGCATAGCTGGACCTTGAGGCAGATCTTTTTCCAGCCTCCTGAGGGATGTCTGCACTCATTTTCGTAGTAGCTGTGTAAGTGAGTGTTCCCTTACCCCACATCCTCACCAGCAAGAGCCATCATCATGGACAGTCTGTCTTGTATAAGATGAATTCTCAAAGAAGGTGTGACTTGCAATTTCCTGATGACCCACGCTATTTGTGTTTCTCAGTCATTTGTGTTTCATCTTATGAGAGGTCTCTATTTAGTGCTGTATCCATTTTTTAAAATTTATTTGGTTACTTGTTTTCTTGATATTCAGGGTTTGTTCTTGTTCTTTATATATTTTAAATACTCTGCCCCTATCTAATGTATGGGTAAAGATCTTTTCCCATAGTTTAGCCTGCACTTTGCCAGAATGATGGT
>NW_004949243.1:256199-259940 GCF_000317375.1 Microtus ochrogaster | reverse complement strand
GCGCATGCATGTGCATGTGTGTGTGTACATGTGTAGAAAAAGGCTGCTTGTTCATTCAGGCTGCCCAGAACTGAAATAATCACACAGAGACTGTATTAATTAAAACACTGCTTGGCCTATTATTTCTAACTTCTTATCGGTTAACTGTTACATCTTAGTTTAACCCATTTCTATTAATCTGTATATCACCATGTGGTAGTGGCTTACCCGGAAAAATTCCTATCATCTGTCTCCGGTGGCTCCATGGCGGCTTTCTTTGCCTCTTCTTCCCAGCATTCCATTTAGTTTTCTCTTTCTAGCTCTGTTTCTTTACAGCTCTGCTATAGGCCCAAAGCAGTTACTTTTTAACCAATGAAAGCAACACATAGATAGAAGCACCTCCCACACCATTTCCCCTTTTCTGTTTAAATGAAAAGGAAGGCTTTAACATAGTAAAATTACATATAACAGGTATCTAGCAAAAATTACAGTTATAATATTCATATCTACTTTATCTTTTATCATAACTAAAGAAAACTATAACTATAAATTCTTCAACTTGATCAAAGACTCCACAAGGATATAATATTACCTAAGTAAACAGGAAGTGCATTGTAACGAAATTCCAAAACTCTAGAATTGACAGAGACATCTCACTGCCTGTCTAGTCACCCAAAGTTCTTCTGTACCATTGGGGCATTCATCTTCAGTCTACAGGCCCATAGTGTTCAGCAGACCTTTCCATGAGGCAGAAAATTTCAAAGACAGTTCTGCCTATATTGGCAGTATGCCAGTCACTTTCTTCTGTGTCCTGCAGAATGTCTTGAAGACTCTTTCATGAATCAGGAACCCCGAAGGATTGTCTCACCTTTAGGCAAGTTCAGCAGTCATTTCTCTGAGTCATTAATGTCTAGTTAAGCAGTTCAGGCAAGAGCAATTTCTTGCCCAAATGGCTAGCAAACTCCTAAGGAGCCTCTTCAATGCCCATCTTCTCTTGAAGTAACTGGTGTTGCCCGGAGCAGATGTGTCTCCCTGTCAATTGCACATGTATAAGTTGTGGGTGTGTCATAGAAGCAGACAGGACCATATCAGGGAGGAAGAAATGAGACAAAGAGGAAGGAGGGAACAAGAGAAAAAGATATAGCAGGGTGTTTGTGAAACTGTTTCTTTTAGAAGTCTGAGGATGAATTCCCACCAATTGAAAATGGCCATATTTTACTATAGTTTCTACAGGATATTCTCATTTGCCTTTAGAAATGAGGATTAGCATTTTTTAAGAAGCCTTTAAAATATAATGGGGCATATTTTTGTCTACTACATGGACTACACCAGGCTACTATGAGGACTTTGATTTTACTCTGTGAAAAGCAAGACACTATTGCAAGGAATCTCATTAGTTATTGTGTTCAGAATAGACTGTAGTAGAACATGCAGCAAGAGCATTTAGAAATCCATCCCAGGTTGGTCAAGGAGGTAGTGGTGGCTAGAGAGTGCATCCGTTTTTAAGGTCAAACTGATTTCTCAGTGAGTTATATGTGAGGGGTAAAATCTCTGATAACTCATGCTATAGCCAGAAATGCTGTTGTTACTGCAGTTGAAACACAAATGTTGGTGATCTGAGGAGCATTTGGTAGGGGACTGGGGAGAAGTCAGGACATCAGGCCTGTCACACTTTACTGTGGTCCTGAGTGCAGTGTCTCTAGCATGCATTGTCTCCATGCAGAAGGGCATCCACCTGAGGTATGACTCCATAGTAAAATAAGGAATACACCAAATTTCTCTTTCTTTTTAGGAGTCAAACATTCTCCTCATCCCTGCTCCTCCATTGTCATTACTAGTGACCTTGGTATGAATCATTCATGATGTGCCTTCAAGTCAGAGTCTCCGGAGGTTTGTGCTTAGCTCCCCCTGCAGCCTCAGGCACTGTGTCACTCAAAGCACAGAAGTACTTGGCTGAGTCGCTCCAGTGGGCTGGGTTTTTCCTCAGGTTGAAGGAGGAATTACTTTTCCCAAACTCTGCCTCAAAGCCATTGATGCCTTTAATGAGAGTGTCTCTTGCGACATATTTGAGGAGAAGCTGGAGGCTCTGGCCAGGATACTGGACGTACCAAAAGAGGTAAGGTGTTGCACCATAAGAATAGCTGCATTTGAGCTCTAGTGAGGCTCCTTCAGAGACGGTGAGGTGAGCATCAGGCTGGACCACTGACTGGGCTCTGTTTCCTCCTGTAACACCAAAGCAGCGTCAGTAAGACCAGGACAGACCTACCTGTAAGGGCAGTATGCCCCTTGTGTAGATCCTGGCTAGGAACATGTTCCTTCTGTGGAAACAAGGCAGGGAATGAAATAATACTTACTCAATGAGAGGAACATGCCCAGCAGCAGAATGGTCAGTGGGATCATGGCTAGGCAGGAGAAGGCAGGAAGATGTATTCTGCAAAATCTCCTTGAGCAGGAATGAGTAGAACATGGATTGAAGAGCTCTTGTGGACAAGGCTTGGAGACTATTAACTGAGAGATGCTCCCTTGGCAAAGACTGCTGTAGCACCTTTTGTACTCACAACTGCACCTCAGAGAGCTGTGAGATAAAAAGACTCTCTAGCATGACAAGATTTTTTTTTCAATGTAGACCTTCAGTCCATGCAGCATTGCTGCCCTCTGGAGGACAAAAGTGGAAATAAATTGTCTTAAAATTTTTGTTGTTTCTTTTTTCTTTTTCTTTTTCTATTCCTTTCTTCCTTCCTTCCTTCCTTCCTTCCTTCCTTCCTTCCTTCCTTCCTTCCTTCCTTTCTTCCTTCCTTCCTTCCTTGCTTTCTTTTTCTTTCAATTTTTTGGTCTTTTGAGACAGGGTTTCTCTGTAGCTTTGGAGCCTGTCCTGGAGCTAGCTCTTATAGACCAGTCTGGCTTCAAACTCACAGAGATCTGCCTGCCTTTGCCTCCTGAATGCTGGCATTAAAGGCATGTGCCACCACCGCCCAGCAGGTTTATTTTCTTAAGCAATAAAATCTGGTGAGAGGGCTTTTAAAGAAGATAATTGAAGTTTATGAATTAAGTATTAAGTAGTAGTATTTAATCTTATGAGCTAGAGAATGCTATCATTTCCATTTATGAATGGGGAAGCCAAAGAACAGAAGAAAGGGTGTGTCACAGCAAGTGACAGGCCTGGAGTTTCTCTCATTACTGTGACCAAGAAACCCCATCAGCAACAACTGATGACTGCACACATGTATTACTACCTTTCTCGCAGCGTCAGTTGTCCTGATACAACAACGGATGGGAAAGTGAGCCTTTATGGGCTAAATGCACACATGGGGGTTTGGGCTCTCTACTGAAAACTCAGTTCTTCTCCCAATTCGTTTCCTAAAATGGCATCACTGTTATTTCTATTGCATGTCTTAAGAGTGAGGGAAGAAGAAATGCCAACAGTGAAGCTAGCCTTGGTAAAAAGCATGGGAGAATCCCTCTGCATGGGAGGAGAAGCCTACTGATGAGATGGACAAAGGGAACAGGATTAATTGCCTTCTGTGTAAAGTTCTAAGTAAATTAATTTTACTTATATGTTTTAAACAGCAGTTGAATGGGGAGGCCCTGGCAAGTGTTTCCAAACGAAGATCTTTGGGAGGAAGACAAAACCACTAATACCAGAGTCATTGAGGAGCAGGACAAAGCCACCAGTACCAGATTCAGGGATGAGAAGGACAGACTCACCAGCACTAGAGTCCCAGCGGGAGGAGGAGGACAGAACCACCAGTACTAGAGTCCCAG
>NW_004949243.1:252515-256012 GCF_000317375.1 Microtus ochrogaster | reverse complement strand
CCACCAGTACTAGAGTCCCAGAGGAGTAGGACAGAACCACACTAGCATGACAGTTGAGACAAAACTGTCAGTAAAGCCTTGTTTCAGCAGACAGTATCTCCTAGGAAGGAAATAAAGTCAGAGGATGAGAGTACATTACTGTATTTAATTAAAAGATACAACGATATTTATTAAGGAAACAATGAAGAAAAAGCAAAATAATTGGTGAAGGACCATAAAATATCAGACAGATAGGACTCTGCTTAGAGTTGAGGAAACTCCAAACTAGAGCTTAAAGATAGTGATGTTTTTTTCTCAGGAGTGAATAATTATTTTGTAGGTGCTTTGGGGGAATGAAATAATTTCTTTCCCTAAATATACAAGCAAGTCTTTGAGCTTACCAGTATTATTTATAAAGCTGTTTAGAACTCATTTTCATTTCTTAATGGCTTACAATTTTGCTAATTTATCTTTTATAGTGGAGTGGTTTATACCACTAAACATACAAAGATATGAAACGAAGAAGAGAAGGAAGGAAAATCTAAGTGGGAGGAAGTCTCAAGACAAAGGAAAACACACTTTGAGAAGAACAGAGTGCAGAGAGCCAGGACTGCGGAGGAGAGAAGAGTGATCTAGGAACCCTACCACTGAGCACTCATTCTGAGGGGATAAAATATGCCAAATCCGCATGGACAGGGACATTGTGATGCTCTTCACAACAGCCAAGAAATGGAAACAACCAAGGTGTACATTGATGCATTAATGGGTAATTAAATTGTGGTAGATACACAAAACGGAACATTACTGACCCATAGAAAGAGTGAATGAATCCAGTCATTTGTACCAACATGAACTAAATTTGGGAGCCACAGTATGTGAAATAAACCAGACACAAAAAGACAAAAACTGCTTATTTTTCATCATCTGTAGATGCAAAAATCTGATTTCAGAGTAAGTGAATAGAACCGTGTTTATTAGAGACTGGGGAGGGGGAGGGTGGGAAGTGGTGAGATAACAGGTTCAGAAAACAATAAATAGGAAGGACTGGCTTTGATGCTCTGCAGGAGCTGGCTACAGCTTGCAGGACTCATGAAACATCTCAGGATTAGAAGACAAGACACTGCAGACTGCAGTCCAAAGAGATGATAAAATGCTGAGGAGTTACAAGTGTTTATTTTCACTATTTGATCATTACACATTTCACATGTGCGTGTATTTAACTATTATCATACAGAACATGGATATGTGTAGATGTGATTCTGAAAGTTTTGGAAAGGAATATTATACTTTGAGTGCATAAATTGTGTGACTAATATCTCAATAAAATATCACTTTTTAAACAATGATGCCTTTTAATACTATAATTCTGTAATACAAAAAAATTCTGTAATACTTTCATAAATTTTATGCTGGGTAAGAAATTTGCCAATGATTTTGACACTTTTAAAAATTCATTCCAGCTGTGTGTTCTCATAAGTAATTTCCTGTACACAGTACATATTTAAAATATTTTTATAAGTTCTTTGAAAATTTCATTGTATTTTGATCATATTCATATCACTCTCCTATTTTTCCCATATCTACCAACCTTTTATACCTACCCAACAGTGTCTTTAAAAAAAACACCCATTGGTTGCAATTTATTCTGTCTGTATACTCGGGTGTGTGACTCTCTTTAGAATATGTCAACCTACCAGTGAACGCACTCTCAGAGAAAGCTAATTCTTTCTTTCCTAGCTGCTATCAACTAAACTAGGGATAAAATTTAGCACCCACCTCCCCCTCCATGCTGGAATGACTGAGATTGAGCTTGCCCAGATCCTGTACTTGGTGTCACAGCTGCCTATGAGATCATATGTGCAGCTTCCCTCTATATCCAGAAAGCATCGCACCATTGTGGTCTTCCACTGCCTCTGATCCTTACCATCTTTATACCCCTCTTCTGAGATGATTTCCAATCCTTAGGAGGAGGGTATGCGATGTCCTATTTAGGGCTGACCATTTCACAGTCTCTTTTCTCTGCACTTAAGCAGTTGTACGTCTCTCTGTTAACCACCATCCACAGCAAAAGAAATTTCCTTGGTGAGGTCTATGTGTCTACGTTCAATAAGTTATTAAGAATTGTTTAATACTATGTCCCATTAACAGAATAACAGTAGTAGGTTCTGACTTAGGGCCCATGACCTGCTTAGCTATAGGTTCTTGGCTTCAAGAACAGTGCCAGGTATAGGTTCCATCTTAAAGCCAAGCAGAAAGTGGTTGGTTACTCCAATAACATTGATGTCACTATTGAACAAGTGGGCATATTTTGCTAGGCATATCATTATTGTACTTTCAGGGCTCACAGCTTGGTAAGGGTAGTGACTGTTTTTCTCTTCAGTGTCCTGCAGAGCACCTTTCAGCTATCTAGTAGGGATGAACTTTCGGTTCAGCACCAGCTTGATTTCTTCATGTTTTGGGCTCAAGGGTGTTGTGTTTTTCCCTCCCTCCCTCTGTCTCTCTGTCTCTGTCTCTCTGTCTCTCTCTGTCTCTCTCTCTTTCTGGTTTTCTGAGATGGGGATTTCAGTGTAGTTTTGAAGTCTGTCCTGGCACTTGCTCTCTTGCTCTGTAGATCAGGCAGCCTCGAATGCACAGAGCTCCACATGCCTCTGCCTCCCTAGTGCTGGGATTAAAGGCATGTGCCATCATCACCTGGCTTTGTGTCATTTTCATTTTTTAACTTGTTTTTATTTATTTTATCGAGCTATACATTTTTCTTTACTCCCCTGCCTGCCTCTCTCCTCTCCTTCAGCCCTCTCCCATGGTCCCAATGCTCCCATTTTATCCAGGAGATTTTGTCTTTTACTTCTTCCCATGTAGATTAGATTCATGTAGGAGATCTTGTCTTTTACTTCTTCCCATGTAGATTAGATTCATGTATGTCTCTCTTAGGGTCCTCATTGTTGTCTCAGTTCTGTGGGATTGTGATTTGTATGCTGGTTTTCTTGGCTTTATCTTTAAAAAATACTTATGAGGGAGTACATAGGATATTTGTTTTTCTGGGTCTGGGTTTCCTCACTCAATATGAAGTTTTCTAGCTTCATCCATTTGCATGCAAATTTTAAGATGTCATTATTTTTTTCTGCTATGTAATACTCCATTGTACAAATTTACCATATTTTCCTTATCCATTCTTTAGTTGAGGGGCATTTAGGTTGTTTCCAGCTTCTGGCTATGACAAACAATGCTGCTATGAACATAATTGAGCACATATCTTTGTGGTACAATTGAGCATCCTTTGGATATATACCCAAAAGTGGTATTGCTGGGTCTTGAGGAAGGTTGTTTCCTAATTTTCTGAGAAATCACCATACAGATATCCAAAGGAGCAGTACCAGCTCGCACTCCTACCAGCAATGCAGGAGTGTTCACTTTACCCCACAACCTCTCCAGCATAAGTTCTCATCAGTGTTTTTGATCTTGGCCATTCTTACAGGTATAAGATGGAATCTCAGAGTTGTTTTGATTTGCATTTCTCT
>NW_004949243.1:238849-251811 GCF_000317375.1 Microtus ochrogaster | reverse complement strand
TTTTTTTTTTTTTTTTTGCTTTTTCGTATGTAGTTGAGTACCAATCTTTCGAGGTCTGTGAAGAATTTTGCTGGGATTTTGATAGGTGTTGCATTGAGTCTTTAGATTGCTTTTGGTAAGATTGCCATTTTTACTATGTTAATTCTACCTACCCAAGAGCATGGGAGATCTTTTTACTTTCTGATGTCTTCTTTAATTTCTTTCTTCAAAGATTTAAAGTTATTGTCATACAAGTCTTCCATTTGTTTGGTTAGAGTTACTATGAGATATTTTATGCTATTTGTGGCTATTATGATGGGTGATGTTTTTCTGATTTAATTTTGGTAAATGATATTTATTTAGAAAGTTGTCCATTTCCTTTAAGTTTTCCATTTTTTTGAGTACTGGTTTTCAAAATATGATCTGATGATTCTCTGTATTTCCTCCATGTCTGTTGTCATGTTCCCCTTTTCACTTCTGATTTTGTCAACTTGGATATTTTCTCTCTGCCTTTTGGGTAGTTTGGATAAAGGTTTGTCTATTTTGTTGGTTTTCTCGAAGAACCAACCCTTTGTCTCATTGATTCTTTGTATTTTTTCTTTGTTTCTATTTTCTTGATTTCAACTCTCAATTTGATTATTTCCTGCCTTCTAGTTTCCTTAGGTGAGTTTGCTTCTTTTTGTTCTAAAGTTTTCAAATGTTCTGTTAATTCACTAGTGTGGGATTTTTCCAGCTTCTTTATGTAGGCATTTAATGCTATGAGCTTTCCTCTTAACACTGCTTTTATTGTGTCTCATACATTTGGGTATGTTGTGTGGTCATTTTCATTGAATTTTAGGAAGTTTTTAATTTCTCCCTTTATTTCTTCCTTGATGCATTGATGATTCAGGTGAGTATTGTTTAATTTCCATGTGTTTGTGAGCTTTCTGGAATTAGTATTGTTGTTGACTTCTAGTTTTAGACCATGGTGATCTGATATGGTACATTGGGTTATTCCATTTTTTTTTGTATTTGTTGAGGTTTGTTTTGTTACTGAGTATGTGGTCAATTTTTGAGAAGGGTCCAAGAGGTGCTAAGAAGAAGGTATACTCTTTTATGTTTGGATAGATATTCTATAGATGTCTATTAAGTCCATTTGAGTCATAACATCTGTTAGTTCTCTTATTTCTCTGTTCATTTTTTGTCTGACTATTTGTCCAGTGGTTAGAGGGGAGTGCTGAAGTCTCCCACAATTAGTGTGTGGGGTTTAATGTATGTTCAGCATTGAGATTTCCTCTTGATGAATTTTTCCTGTGACTAATATGAAATGCTCTTCTTTGTCTCTTTTGATTGATTTTAGTTTGAAGTCTGTTTTGTTAGATATTAGGATAGCTATACCAGCTTGTTTCTTAGGTCCATTTGATTGCAAATTTTTCTCCCAACTCTTTACTCAAGGTGATTTCTGTCTTTGAGGCTGAGGTGTGTTTTTTGTATGCAGCAGAAGGATGGATTCTGGTTTTGTATCCAATCTGTGCCTTTTTATAGGTGAATTGAGTCCATTTATATTAAGGGATATTAATGGTGAGTGATTGCTATCTCCTGCTAATTTAGTTTTCATTGTTGGTTATGTTAATTTGTCCTGTTTCTTCTTTACATCTATTTTGCCTGGTGGAAAGGACTTCCCTGGTAGTTTGATTGTATCACTAAGTTTTGAGAGTGTTTGAGGAATTGTGATGGGTTCTGGAATTCTTGCTTTCCTGTCTCATCCATGTGAATATAACATCACATGTCAAGTTGTGGGGGACACAGGTTTAGCCAATGAAGTCTTTATATGCTGACTGGTGGCTATACTGTGATGGAGGAAGGTCATTGGCTAATAAAAAAACTGCTTGGCCCATTTCTATTAATGTGTGTAGCACCACGAGGTGTGCTTACCAGGAAGATTCTAGCCTATGTCCATCCTGGGTCGGAGCTTCATCGCGTCTGCCTCAGGGAACAGAACTATGGCATATGAGCTCATTTCCTCTTCCTCCCAGCATTCTGTTCTGTTTACTCCACCCACCTAAAGGCTGGCTTATCAAATGGGCCAAGGCAGTTTCTTTATTAGCCAATGACCTTCCTCCATCATTTTCCCTTTTTCTGTTTAAACAAAAAGGAAAGGCTTTCACTTTAACATAGTAAAATTACACATAACAAACCAGTTATCAAGCAAGAATGACAGTTACAATATTTACATCTACTTTATCTTTTATCATAACTAAGGAAAGCTATAACTATCTATATATTCTTTAACTCCATCAAAGACTCCAGAAGGATATAATATTACCTAATTAAACAAGAAACAAGCAACTCCCAAACTCTAGAAATGACAGAAACATCTCACTGCCTGGACAGTCACCCAAAGTTCCTCTGTACTGTTGGGGCATCCCTCTTTAGCCTACAGGCCCATAGTATCCAGAGACATTTTCATGAAGCAGGAAATTTCAAAGGCAGTTCAGTCACTATCTGCTGTGTCCTACAGAATGTCTCGCAGACTCTTTCATGAATCAGGAATCCCGAAAGATCATCTCACCTTTAGGCAAGTTCAGCAGTCCTCTTTCTGTGGGTTCTTTGTGTCCAGTTCATGCAACAGTCCAGGCAAGAGCAGTTTTCTTGCCCAAATGGCTGTCAAACTCCATAAGGATCCTCTTCAATGCCCATCTTTTTCTTGAAGTAGATTGATGCTGCCAGGAGCAGAGTGTCTCATTGTCATGAAAAGTCCTAAGTTATTAAAACATTAAATGTCATATTCTATAGTCATTGAAAGAGATGAAGAATGCCTATTCAACTAAAATATATATATACATATATCTAGAAAATCTAACTAACATGACTAAAAACTTGACTATTATTGATTATTCATTAACAACCTATATACATTACATTTTTACATGAACTACACAATCACAATACCTTAATCAAGATCAAAAATACATATACATATAACAAAATTGACCTTAAATTTAAATCACTAAAGCAAAATCCGTATCAATGCAAATTATTCATATCTATATCATATCCCCCTTTAAATGTAAAAGGACATTTATCAACAATATATGGGAACATGGGTGCAGTTATTTCTCTCCAAACTGCTTCCTGCTGTATAGGGGTGCTGTTAATTAGGTCTTTTATGGTGTAACCTGTCTGCTAGGTTCACCTCAGTTGGCAGTTGAGCGAAGCAATTTTTTGAAGGTGTTCACAGCAACCTTTAGGGAGGGTGTGGTCTATCATACCATATTGGGATAGAAGCAATCCACAGACTCTCACCCTCTGTGAAAACAAAAGAAGAAACTCCTTTCCAAAGCATCATGTCCTTAGATCCAAATTTTAAAGTCAAGGCATTTTCAAAATATCTATGTTGGATTAGTTCAGCAGCATTTATAGACAAATATCTTTTAGCAGCTGTTGCTCCTTTCTCAGCATTCAAACAATTCAAAGAGAGCATAATAGAATACAGTATCAAGATTCTCTGTGTATTTTCCATCTTTGTGTGGCTTTCTTTTAACTCTATTTTGTTTATTTTTACTTTCATTTTTTGAGAGAGGTTCTCTATATATCTTTGTCCTGGAATAACTCTGTAGACCAGGCTGTCCTTGAACTCTCAGAGATCTGCCTGTCTCTGCCTCCCAGGCATTGGGATTAAAGGCGTGTGCTACCACACCTTGAAGTCACAGAGGTCAATCTCTCTCTGCCTCCCAAGTGTTGGGATTAAAGGTGTGTACTACCACACCCAAACTGCTCTCTTTCTTTCTTTTTCTATTTTACTTTTAAGAACTTGAACCTTTAGCCTGCATATATTTTTAACACACAGTAAACCATTTAGAAATTTTCTTTGTCTTTGAAACTCTCTTTACTGTATCTCTCTCTCTTTTTCTGACTATGTGAGTCTTTAAGGAGAGGGTTAAAGCCGTGGCTTTGACGACTCGATCCAGCCCATTCCTTAGCTTTCTAGCCTCATGGCAGAGATACCAGCTGTAGTCATGTTTATTGCCACAACTCTGTGGCATTTTAAGGTCCCTGTCAGCAAGCAAGCTGCAGCATTCTGCTCACAGACCACACTCAAGTGTTTTGGGCTGCCTGACTGAAAGAGTCAGAGTTTGCCCTGACAGGTTGACCTAGAAAGTCAGCATTTTAAAACGGCACAAGCTTTTTTCCTGCTACGGCTGAAAACCGAAAAGCATGTATTCAGCTTTTCATCAACACTGTTTAAGTGTTTCGTGGTAGGACCTCTTAAAAAGAGCTGCAGGATTTTGCAGCTAAAGCTGAGTCAGGAAGCCTCTCTTAGATGAGAGTGCTTGCTTGCCTCTTGCAAGCAGAGCAGACCCAAGAAATTTCTGCTTCCAAGAAAACTCTATTCTTTCCCAAGCTTTTTTCAGGCTTTCTGTGGATGCAGTTATCCACACATTGGGCGCCATCCCAGGATGGACGTAGGCTAGAATCTTCTTGGTAAGCGTACCTCGTGGTGCTATACATTAATAGAAATGGGCCAAGCAGTGTTTATATGAATTCAGTTTGTGTGTTGTTATTTTGGGGCATAAGCTAGCCAGGTGGCCAGGAGCAGGGAGGCAGGAACGCAGCCTGCAGCTCCTTTAACAATACTGGGAGTCAGAGACTCCATTGTAGCCCTAAGCCTATTTCTCAGGGTGAGATTTTGAGCATGAAAGCCATATTCTGAGTTGACATATGTCAGTTAAAAAGAATAGATATCCAGAAGCAGAACAAAAGAAGCTGAAAAGCAAGATTAGTATGTTGTAAGAAAGAGCGGCCGGGCTACATTTAGAGACTTTCCCAGAACTATGGACTTTGATGGATAAGGTCTTTGTTTTCACTTTGGCAGCTGTTACTGTCTACATGCTCAGTCTTAGACACAAATGGTACTTTTATGATGGAGTCAGTTGTGCTAAGGTCTGGGGCCCTACTATAATCTGGGTGTCTGTTATAAACTGTGTATTATACAGTGCTCCTACAGTTGCTTATTTTTCTCTATCAGTTACTCTTGCTCCCATTTATAAGGATATTTTTATAATATGAAAAAGGAAGAACAATAGGCATAAATTATCATCAGAGAAGGGGTGAAGGAGGGAGAGAGTAAGGGAAGAAGTGAGGGAGAGAGAGAGACAGAGAGACAGAGACAGAGAGAGACAGAGAGGCAGAGACAGAGAGAGCACAAAAACAAATCAAAGACAAACCCAAACCTCTTTTCTGCCTTGGAGAATCCTGCTGAGACTTATTTGCAGGACATACCACTTCTTCCCACCCCAAACTCACCATGTAACAAAGCATTATGTCATCAGCCGGCCAATCCCTCTGAGCCTTCTCTTATTGCTGTCTGTCCCAAAAAGCTGCAGTTTCCCCAAACACAGCGCCTATTACATCAGGCTTCAAAATAGTTTAACCTATGAACACTAGAGGGCAGAAAAGTCAGCGTAAAGTCACAAAGGGCGTCAGTAAAGAACTACCTCCTTCCTTTCCCCTTGTGTGGAATAGTCCGATTCCCACAGAAGCAAAACAGACCAAAATTTCATGTTTGGGCAAAGTTGTACAGATGCGATGAACAGAAGCCCTGCTGGGGGCCGTGCTCTTAATCAGTCCCCCAGGTTCCTGATACTTCCTGGTGCAGGAATGCAGGGCAGTGCCACAGATGCTCAGCTTTGTCAGCAGGTTAGCTCTTTATGTTTAAAAAAATCTGTTCATCCTTAGCCCAGACCCAGAAAGACAAGTATGGTATGTACTCACTTATACGCGGACATTAGCTGTTAGGAAAGAGTAGTTATGCTACAATCCACAGACCCAGAAAGGCTAAAGCACTAAGAAACACACATGGAATTTCTTGAGAAGGAGAAATAGAATAGATTTTGCTGGTGGACTGGGGATGGGTGGAAATGGGAACAGGATGGATTAGGACTGTGGGAAGGGAGGGACAGGTTATAGAGAGGAAAGTATAACTGGAGTTGAGGGTGTTTGGGAATGACATGGAAACCTAGTGCAAGGGAAACTCCTAAGAGTCTACAAAGGGGACCTTAGTGAGGACTCCTAGTAATGGATGTGTTGGGATATTCAAGACTCAGAGCTTGTGGGAGGGGCCAGGCAACAATTGATCTTAATTTGAGTTCCACACCATGCCTGATGCTGCTTGTTTGACCAGGAACTGGAGGCCAGATAGCACAGAGGCTTAGAATAGAAAAAAAAAATCAATGAAATGATTCCTAAGGATATTTTACAATACTCATAGGTCAGTGCTTAGCTCATTCATCATCAGAGAGGCTTCCTCCAGCAGCTGATGGGAGAGAGAAAACACAAATAGGAGATCTCCATTGAGTCTTTCCCCTTGGATCTTGGGGAACCCAGCAGAAGACTGGGAAGAAGAAGGGCAATAGCCAGAAAGATGGAGGACACCAGGAAAACACTAGAATCAACCAACCACTTGAACTCTAAGTGTTGTTGAGGGAGGTGTATTAGGATGGTACCAAGTTTGTTAGTGAGCACTGCGGTAAATTTGCATCATTTCAACCACCTGGCAACACCTCCAAGAATTTTCTCCCCTATATGGTTCTGTGTCAGGACTAACCATGAGAGACACTGTGCAAGATTGGAAGGTGGGTGCCAGCAGCAGCCATTACAAGTTGGCTCTACAGATTGGCCTGGGGTCCAGGTGCTCTACTCACGTATGTGACTATCAATTCATCAGTTCTTTTTTCTTTTTCTTTTCATTCCCTAGAGATGGAGATTGAGTCAAGGCCTTGTGCATGCTAAGGGAACCCTGTTCTTAGCTACAGGCTTAGCCCATCCTCTTATTGAAGCCTCCCCACCTCCCACTATGCCTCCTTGTTTAACTTCTCTTGGTCTTAGACCATGTGCATATGTACAGTGATGCTGTGTAAATGTTTTTCAAGCTCATCCTCCAAAAATATTGAAGGAAGTGTGTCCTTGTGGATACAACTGTCCTCATTACATCCTTCTGGGTCATAGTTCAGCTAAGTGTTTGTCATCATCCAGCTCTCCTTCTCAGGTGTTAGTCCAGCTGCTTCTCAGCAAACTCAGACAGGGAAAACAATTTGCACAGACTTCCCACCAACTCTAAAAATTATGTGACTTATGAATCTTATAACTTTTATTCTTATCACTCATGATGGTACTACATCTTTGCTTGTACACAACTAACACAAAGCCTAGAGGGAAGAGAGCAAGGACATGACTCCGATTTAATATATTTTATTTTTTGTTTTCAACACATTCTGGATTATCCTCATTCCAGTCCTTTCATTCCCCACCTCCCTTCTCCCCCAGACCCACTCCTCCTCTGTTTCCCTTCAGAAAAGAGCATGGCTCCTAGGAATATCCACCGAACATGGCATAACAGGATACAACAAGACTAGGCACAAATGCTCATATCAAGGCTGAATAATTTTGACCTTTAAAAATCTGTACACATGTTCTGTATGATCTACCTATGTTTCAAGACTTGAAAAGCTGCCCTGACACCTGTTTTCAAAAAAGACAGTTTCATTTATAAATACCCTCTGATCCAGACCATAGACAGAGTGGCTCAGTGCTGCTCTCACGTCTGGGATCTGCCTGTGTGCCTCTCAGCCAGGATCCTCCAGTGGAGCCTCTCTCTAGGGAGCTCCTGGGTTTTTGTCCAGGTTTTACTCTCACTTTGAACACTGTGGGAGCCCCAGAGAGCACAGAAATAGTTCAGTGAATCTTTTGGATGTAAAGCTAAATGGTGAGGCTAATGGAGTCCGCTGGTTTCTGGGAGAAGACAGAACAGTGACTGCTCTTTGTGCTTTCACTGAAAGAACGTTGGCAGATCAAGAAGGTAATTTCTCATCTGGGAATTTGTTTGTGTCAAGATAGGTGGCATGAATTCTGACTTGTGCAGACAGACCACGGTGACGACTTCTGGTGTGGGACAATTGTCGATATTCTGTCAATTATGTTTTAAATAAATGTGGATTGGCCAGTAGCCAGGCAGGAAGTATAGATGGGATAACCAGACAGGAAGTAGAGGTGGGCAATGAGAACAGGAATATTCTGGGAAGAAGGAAGTTCTTCCTGCAGTCCTATCCAGACACCAAAGAAGCAGGATGTGACCTGCCCACTGAAAAAGGTACCGATCCATGTGGCTAACTTAGATAAAAATAATGGTTAATGTAAGTTGCAAGAGTTAATAAGAAGCTTGAGCTAATGGGCCAATCAGTTTATCATTAATATAGACCTCTGTGTGATTTTCTTTGGGACTTACTGGCTGTGGGAACTGAAACCCCAACAAGCAGGCCCTTGTGTTACAGTACAGAAGTCTCTGAAGGGCCCCACTTGCTGGATGCAGATTTAAACAACACAGCATTGCATGCCGTGAAGCTGGTTTTAACTGTTTGAAATCCATTCATCTTTGCATTTCAGTTCCAGTGCTGACAGGTGACCATGTCCTGGTTTGTAGTTTCTGCAAAAACAGAAGGCGACCCTGAATGTCCTGGAGATGGCATCATGGCAGAGTTCCCTTTACTCAATATGGCCCTGCTTGGTGGTATTGACAGATCTGGTGCAGGATCCCTAGGCAGCAGATGGTAGCTACCCCTGAAGTGTGAATATTTGGGAGGAAGAGGTCAAGTTTGAGAGTGCTAAGATACCTAGGTTGGGAATTTCTGGCGTTTTAAACACTGCTTTGCCCTTGAATGTGATTTATTTGATAATGGATAATATTTGATGAAAGACAGAGTTTGCTGTCTTAGGAAGTATTCAACAAGATTCATATTGAATGTTTTAAGTTTAGTAAATTAATCTGTGATGAGACATGGAGTTTATCTGAAGCCAAATGCTAGAACTTGCATCTGTGATCTATGCTCAAATACACAAATACCATGAATCTGACTGTGGCTGCCAATATTTATTCAACTTTAGACAGCTCTTCCACATTCCATCTGACCACAGGTGCACAGTGTTCACTAGCCCGTGGCTTCCCTGGGGAGACAAAGCAGGAGTCCTTGTGTTGCTCCCTTTCCTCTCATTCCAAGCTTTAGATAGGCACATGGCCTCTGCTCGCACTGAGATCCCTACAGTTCCTGGTTCTGAAGTCTCTGTAGGCTCCTATCAGAGCACAAAGGCCATCAGCCAAGGCCCAGCTTGTACAGGCCAGCTCTGAGCTCACATTCTCAGAAGTCCAGAAACAGGGAGACTCAGGAACATCCTAAATCCAAATACTCAACCTGGCTGTCACCAGGAGCACAGTGTGCTCTTTGGAGCTATGTTTAACTGTTGTTATAGTTTCAGGAAGACAGAGCCTCTCCCCAAATGTTTAATCTGCAAAACATCCCCAATACCCATAGTATAAAGCTGTCCAAACACAACTGTCTACCTGTTCAGGCACTGACTAGAGACTGTCTCTCACTTTATGCCAAGAAGTTTCCTCAAATTCCAAAGTTATTTTTGTTTGACCAGTCTTTAGAGCAACTCAAATTGCAATAGCTGAGTTATTCTGAGGTAAATAATTCTCATTATCTCTATGTTTCCTCTGTAAAACATTAGAAACTCACATTGGAACTAAATTAAAATCTGTCATCAGATCCAGGCCAGAGGCCACATTGTCACAGCTGCTACAGCCCTTGTGGTGTCTGCCAGTGTGTCTCTCATCTGACTCTTACAGCAAGAGGCTTCTTCTTAGGCAGCGTCTGATATTTGTTCAGTTCACACTTCGGGCTAAGCGCAGTGAGTCAGTTCCCAGACAGTGTTGAGTACTTCAGTGGATCCTGCAGCTGTAAGGCTGAGATGGTGAGGCTGATAGCTTTAGTCGCTTCCTGGAAGGAGGCTGAGGAATGGCTATTCTAGCGCTCTGGTCATAAGAACTCCAGCAAATAAGGAAAACAATCTCTCCACTGGGAAGGTCCTTGTACCAAGATTATTACATGGGCACTGATTTGTTTTGTTTCCTATGAGCAACCCCAGGTCACCGTATCCCCTTCTTGCCTGGATGTGTCTGGTGGGGGTTGAGTTACTTTCTGGACCACTCTGGATCCTGTTGGAACAAACAGGAAACACAGATGGTTCTCTGTTGTAAAGAATAAAAATATTGTTCTAATTGAACCAATTTAAGATCGAAACAAACCAATGGAAATCAAACTGGAGTCAGTTTGTTTGCTTTTCTCTGCTTCTTTTCCCTGAAGGGCTCTTATGAAGTCTGGCATGCCCATGTGAGACACTCCTCTAATGGCATGTGAGCCATCCGTGTTTAATCTCAACATTTACTTCTAAGGTTCTTTTCTAATAAAATATGTTAGACCCACCTTCTTTTCTACTTGTAAGCACTGTATGCCCTGAGCCATTTCCCCAGCCCATCATGACCCCTTTGCTCCCAGTGACATAAGATACATTGTTATGACATGCCGTTTGCCATTGTGCAGAATGTACTTGAAATCACAGTGTTGGTATAAATAAGAGGGACTCTTTAATACTAGAAAAATGCTAAATTTCTAGGAAATTATTAAAGTCATAAGCATATATGCAACAACAGAAAACTCAAAGACATATAAAGCCAAATTTAATTGAATTTTGGAGAGGAATAGTCAGTTCGCCTTCAATAACAACAGAATAACAAGGAAACCTGGGATGAGCACCAACCCAAGGCAACTGTGTCTGACAGACCCATGTAGCAACTGAGCACATTTCTAAAACATGCATGACACATGCTTCAGGATAGACCAGCTATTAGACACACACAACAGCTCAAGAGCATGGTGAAACTTGGAAGGAACATGCACGTTAATTCCCCGTCCTACTGAGTTGTCACAGGTGAGATTTTGGCAGGTCTGGCTACGTGTGTTAGATTAACCCTTGACCCTTACCTGTGGCAGAATGGCCTGCTGGCCTGGTGTCAGAGGGATTACAAACAACCTCCACTAACCACGAACCCCCACTGGGCCACACCTGGCCTAGCTCCAGAGTTAGCAGGAAGCCTTAATCCATCCTTTGTGTTACAGAAAGCTTTTGTTGTCCTCTGCAAATCTTGTCTGAGAGTTTCCCATGGATACAAGGCCTAAGCAAAACTTGGACAGAGGAAATACGGGAAACTGTGGTACATCATGAATCAGGTATTTGCATTTGTTATTGTACTTTTGGAAACTTCATTCAGTTTGAGATATGGAAATCTACTAACTAAAGTGTAAAATAAAAATGAGTAAGGACAAAGAGAAAGTGCTTCAGTCCCTAGAGCCTGAGCCCCCTGCAGCTGCAAAAGCTAAGTTCATTCTCAAAGTGCCTCTGAGTCTTCATTTCAGGGATTCCTGTGAACCCACACACCTGCCCTGTGATACACGTGATACTTACCCTTGGGGACACTTCTGTGAGGCAGACTTGAACATGTTGAACATGTTTGAGACTCCCAACCGAGGTGAACCAATTTCATTGCTTTTCAATCCGTTTGTGTTTGCTTCCTGGTGAGCCAGGACATTGCAACTGAATATTTATTACACTCCAGACCTCTTGCTTATCCCTCTGCTCACTCTAAGCTAGAAATCTTTAGGGCACAAACAACAAAAATTCCAAGAGAGAAAAGAAGACCAAAATCCCAAACTCAAGAGGCAAAAAAAAATTAAGTAAAAATATATAAATAAATGAATAAAACCTATGGATAAAAGTGGCTATAGAAAAGGAATATTAAATTATGCAAATGATAGTATGGGGATTCCTGGTGTCTTGTGACTGGGAAAGGCCACACCCAGCCAGCTGAAGGTTTGTGTACTGGCTGCAGGTGTGTGGGGAGCACAGTGTTCACACAGCACAGAAATAAGTGCCTGAGTCTGTGGTCTGGCAGGAGGAAATGTACAAAGAGCTTTGATATTCCCTAGTTACTGTCTTGAATGTCAGTCTACTCTGCTTTGTTCCAGAAGGACTGAAGAACAGGCTGATGAGGTGTCCCTCAGGAATTTGGTAAAACCACTGCACTTGTCTTACAGAGGTGGAAAACTTGCACTGCAGCTCTGCTCTCTCTCTCTCCTGCAGAACCAAGGACACAGGACTCTGCTTCACTTGTTGGCCTTTCACTCCTGATTAGAAACAGAGAAAGAGAGACAGGTGGAGGAATATAACCAAGAGATGCCCAATCATACTACAAAAGCATCTGTTCAACTATGTTCATAGCAGCATTATTTGTAATAGCCAGAATCTGGAGACAACCTAGATGCCCCTCAATGAAAGAATGAATAAAGAAAGTGTGGCACATCTACACATTAGAGTACTATTCAGTGGTAAAAAACAATGGTATCAAAGGTCAACATTGGCTACACAGGGAGTTTAAGGCTAGCCTGGGATACATGAAAGCCTACCTCAAAAACAAAACAAAATAGTGACTCTCATTGCATTAGAAATTTTAAAGCAGGTGGCAGAAGGCGCGGCACAGATGGGAAGGAGAGGCACGGCACAGACGCGGCGGAGAGGCTCGGCAATCAGGAATAGGCTTTGGGGGACTGGCACGGTGGCAGACGCAAGAGTCGGGGACCAGCACGGCTGCAGACGCAAGCGGAGGGACGGGCGCACAATAAGGAGAGCAGATCGCCCCACTACAATTAAATCAAAGAGGTAGGCCTTTTGTTGGTGAGGTCCCTGGTGAATGGGGAGCCTGGTTCTGTTCCTGAGGACCCTTCTGAGTGGTGAGAGGGATCTTGGCCCATGGTGGGAGACAGGAAATGGAGTGGGGGCATTTTGTAAGTGGGGCCCCTGGCCAGCAGGGAAAACTGATCCTGTTTTAGAAGACCCATTAGATAGCATTGGTTGGAGGAGATGGGCAGGTGCCAAGGCAAGAATTCACCCAACAATCTGAAAAACAACATGAAAACACCAGAACCCAATGATCTTACAACAGAAGGACTAGAACACCCTAGCACAGAAGAAGTGGGAAAAATTGACTTTATGAAAGCAATAGAGTCCCTTAAACAACATGTAAAAAATGCCCTTATAGAAATGGATGAGAAGTA
>NW_004949243.1:216639-233472 GCF_000317375.1 Microtus ochrogaster | reverse complement strand
ACTACTGAGAACTCAAGAACAATGGCAATGGGTTTTTGATCCTACTGCACGTGCTGGCTTTTTGGAAGCCTAGGCAGTTTGGATGCTCACCTTACTAGACCTGGATGGAGGTGGGTGGTCCTTGGTCTTCCCACAGGGCAGGGAACCCTGATTGCTCTTCGAGCTGATGAGGGAGGGGGACTTGATTGAGAGAGGGGGAGGTTAATGGGAGGTGGTGGCGGGGAGGAGGCAGAAATACTTAATAAATAGATTAAAAAAACTTAAAAAACCTACAATGGTATCTTGAATTTTGCATGCAAATTGATGGAAATAGAAAACACTATCCTGAGTGAGATAACCCAGAAAAAGATGAATATGGTATTTACACAGTCATTAGAGGACTCTAGCCATAAACAAAAGACATTGAGCCTATAGTTCGTGATCCTAGAGAAGCCAAATAATAAGGTGAACCCAAAGAAAAACGTGTGTAGAAACTCCTGGAAATTGGAAGAAGACAAGATCGCAGGGCAAAAGTTGGGAGCACGGGGGTGGGAGTGGGGTGGTGGGAAGAGTAGAGGGGGAGAAGGGAGAAGGAAGGATTGGGGAGTGCTTGGGGGCATGGTATGGTTGAGATGGAGGAAGGGCAGATATGGGAGCAGGGAACAAGATATCTTAATTAAGGGAGCCATTTTAGGGTTGGCAAGAGACTTGGCTCTAGAGGGGATTCAAAAGTATCCGTGGGGATGTCCCCATCTAGGTCCTTGATCATTAGAGGAGAGGGTGCCTCAACTGGACTTGTACTATAGTCACACTGAATATCTTGAATATCAATCTTTGAATATCAGTCTTTGTCTGGGGATGGGTGAAGATAGAGACATAGACCCACATCACAGCACTAGACTGAGCTCCCAAGGTCCATTTGAAGAGCAGAAGGAGGGATAAGATGAGCAAGGAAGTCAGGACCTGAAATGGTGTGCCTGATCTAATGGGAGCTCACCAAAGCCAGCTGGACTGGGACTGAACGAGCATGTGATCAAACTTGACTCTCTGAATGTGGCTGACAATGAGGCCTGACTGAGAAGCCAATAATAATGGCACTGGGATTTGTTTCTACTGCATGTACTGGCTTTTTATGGTCCTATTCTGTTTGGATGCACAGTGTCCTAGGCCTGGGATGGAGAGGGGAGGGCCTTGGACTTCCCACAGGTCATGGTACCCTGCCCTCTCTAAGGACTGGAAGAGGGGAGGAGGAGTGGGGGAGCAGGAGAGAAATGGGAGGCAGAGAGAAAGTGGAAATTTTGAATGGTATTATTTATAAAGCAAAAAAAAAATTAAAAAACAAAATCCTAGTACATTCATTGTTTCTCCAGTGTGACCTTTGGTGGAATCCTGCCTCCATTTGTTGTTGGGACATGACAGGACAGTAGAGGTTGTTGTCCTTGAGAAGGAATTTTAGCAACAAGGATGTATCTTGAGAAATTTTTTTAATCCCATTAAAATCAGAATGAGACAGGAATGTTCATGTTCCCCGCTCCTTTTTAATACAATGCTTGAAGTATTAGAAGAATAAGACAAGAGTATGAAATTTAATGGATACAAACAGGAAAAGAAAGTAAAATTATCTCTATGTGCAGATGATAAGAGATCCCAGGAATTCCGTTGCAAGACTTCTAGAAACAACAATTTCAGTAAGAAGGGTATATAATCACCGTGGAAAAAAATCAATAGTCTTTCTTTATACCAGCATGCATTCAGAATAGTATCATGAAACTTAGTAACTTCACATAAAATGAAACATATCGAAATGGACCTAAACAAGGAGGTGAAAAACTTATATAACTGAAACTTTAAATTTCTGAAAATAGAGACTGAGGAAGACACTAGAAAATGAAAAGACATCTCATGCTAATAGATTGAGAGAATTAAAATTGTGAAAATTTCATTCAACCAAAAGAAATTTACAGATTCAAAGAAAACATAGATAAAATCCTCATCACAGTCTTCATAGAAATAGAAAAAAAAATCCTAAAGCTCTTATAGAACAACAAAAGGCCCTGGATAGTGAAAGCATTTCTAAGAAACAAACAAACAAACAAACAAACAAACAAACAAACAAACCCATTTCTTAAGGGAATTACCATTCCAGATTTCAAGACACACTGCAGAGTTATGGTAATAAGAACAGTATTGATTTCAAGACACACTGCAGAGTTATGGTAATAAGAACAGTATCGATGCAGAAAAGGCATTTGAGAAAACCCAAAATCTTTTCATGAAAAATGTCTTGGAGAGGCCTTGCATACGGGGATCTATGTGGAATAGGAGATGGAGAGATTGTAAGAGTCTGAGATGTGTTGCAGGAGGCTGCTCATTTGTTCCTGGCCACTTAGACCCAAAATAATCACATGGAAACTCTATTATTTAAATCACTGCTTGGCCCATTTGCTCTAGCTTCTTATTGGCTAACTATTACATTTTAATTTAACCCATTTCTATTAATCTATGCAATTAATTAAGCCATGTGGCTGTGGATTACAGGCTAAAGTTCTGGCATCTGTCTCCAGCAAGAGGCCACATGACTTCTCTCTCACTCTGCCTCCTTTTTCCCTACATTCAGTTTAGTCTTCCCTGCCTACCTAAGTTCTGCCCTATCAACATTCCAAGACAGTTTTCTTTATTAATTAACTAACTGTGTTCACAGCATACAGAGAGGAATCCCACATCACCTCCCTTTTCTGTTTAAATAAAAAGGAAGGTTTTAACTTTAACATAGTAAAATTACATATAACAAAACAGGTATCAAGCAAGAATTATAGTTACAATATTTATATCTACTTTATCTGTTATATAACTAAGGAAAACTATAACTATCAATTCTTCAACTTCATCAAATACTCCAGAAGCATATAATATTACTTAATAAACAATAAGTTCATTGTAAGTAGTTTCCAAAATCTCTAGAATTAACAGCGACATCTCACTGCCTGGACAGTGACCCAAAGTTCCGTCTTCAGCCTACAGGCTCATAGTATCTGGAAGACTTCTCCATGAAGCAGAAAATTTCAAAGACAGTTCCACCTATATTGACAGTTTGTCAGTCACTTTTTTCTGTGTCCTGTAGAATGTCTAGCAGACTCATTCATGATGCAGGAACCTTGAAGGATCGTTTTACCTTTAGGTAAGTTCAGCAGTCATTTCTTTGTGGGTCCTGCATGTCCTGTTCATCCAACATATCATCAAGCTGGGTCTGAAAAAGCCTGGGATAAAACCGGACTCGCTGAACATAGCGGACAATGAGGACTACTGAGAACTCAAGAACAATGGCAATGGGTTTTTGATCCTACTGCATGTACTGGCTTTGTGGGAGCCTAGGCAGTTTGGATGCTCACCTTACTAGACCTGGATGGAGGTGGGCGGTCCTTGGACTTCCCACAGGGCAGGGAACCCTGATTGCTCTTTGGGCTGACGAGGGAGGGGGACTTGATTGAGAGAGGGGGAGAAAAATGGGAGGCGGTGGCAGGGAAGAGACAGAAATCTTTAATAAATAATAAAAAAAAGAACAGTTTCTTGCCGAAATGGCTAACAAACTCTATAAGGAACCTCTTAGATGCCCATTTTCCTTTTGAAGTTATTGGTGCTGCCAGGAGCAGTTGTGTCTCATTGTCATGAAAGGTCCTAAGGTATTAAAACATTTAAATGCCATGTTCTGAAAGTCTCGGAAAGATTTGAAGAATACCTATCTAAATGAAATATGTCTCTGTATGTCTAGAAAATCAAACTAACATGACTATGAGTTTGACTATTATAGATGATTATCTATTAACCTATAGTTCTTAATTATACATTACATTTTTAAAAGTGATGGACAAACACAACACCTTAATCAAGATCAGAAATACATATAAACAGTATAACAAAATTGACCTTAAATTTATGTCAATAAACTAAGTATCCATTTCTATAGCAGAGGTGGTAGATGATGCCAAGGAGACAGAGTTTTCATTCACAATCGGTCTGGTGCACATGCAGACTCACACAGTCTCCGACAGCATTGAGAAGACCTACACACATTTAAAACAGACACAATACCAGCATGGAGAAGGGGAAGTGGGCACAAAGTACCACATCTAACTAAGAAATTATTTGCAATTGGTAGTTTCTGGGAGAGGGGAATCAGATTCCTTCATTGAAGTAACACTGGGTGTTTAACTACATCAGGGCAGGCTGCATGTTCAACACAAAGAAGTCTCTTGCTGGTTTTCTTTTGTTCAGTTTTTTTTTAATGCTTTTTGTTTGTTTTATTTGGGATCTGTTCTTTGTTTTCTTTTGAGAGAGAAAGAATATGAACTGGGATGGTAGGAAGTGGGGTTTTCTGGGAGGAGTTGAAGGAGGAAAATGAACATGACCAAAATACAATGTATGAAAAATTTTAAAAATAAAATTTTAAAGAGCCTAAAATAGAAAACTTTTTAAACCTTTGACTCATTTTCCCTGATCTTCATGAATAGATGCTCCCTTCTTCTTTTTACTGTTTCTTAAGTGACAGCATCAACTACTCTCTGGAATGAACTGATTTGCATTTCTAGTTAGTGCCAGTTTCCCCAGAGTTTGTTTTATATTGTAGCTTCTCACTGCTCTGTTAGATTTTAAGATGAGAGTGATGGTTTCTTGAACTTTCTATAATCTAACTACAAAACTTTCTGTATGTCTTTTTCTTTCATGCATAATCTATGGGAAAACACATGAAATTAAAAGTAGGACATTTAGGAATATGAAAGAGAAAAAATGTGGAAAGGGAAATAATAATAGTAACAGATGTGTGAATTAGATCAAATCACAGTAAATGCATATGCAGAACATCATAATGAAAGCCCTTACGTTGTATTATTAATATGCCAATAAATGTGTTAATAAAAGGAAATGTATATTACCCTCTAAAGATTTCAAACTTTGTATTTTGAGTTAACACATCTCTTATTAAAAACAATATTGCTTATAAATCTTGGAATTTATTAATATGTTGATACTTGATGTAAAGCAGAGTTGTAATAATTTAGTTTGGGGATATGTGTTAGGTATGTATTAGTGTCAAATGTTTAGCTGATGAATTATGATTATGAGTAGTACTCCATACTATATCTCATATTCTTCTTATATACAAATACGTATGTTTGTGTATATTTGTATGCATGTTGTGTGTGCACATGTGCGAAGGCTTACGTATGTGTATGTTTTTCATGTGAATTTTACATCATAAGCATCCACCACTAGTCACAGCCTTTTTATGTGGGTAAAAACTCAGAAGTTCATGTTTATTGACTGAGAACCCTGGTCTCAAAGCTTATATTATTTGTTTTTCTTTGAGAAAGGATCTCACTATGTAGCTCTGACTGGCCTAGAACTTGCTATGTAGATTGGCTGGCCATCCTCCTGCCTGTACCTTCTGAGTGCTGGGATTAAATGAGTGTGCCACCATGCCTGGCACAGTTTATGTTGTTTAGGACAAATTTAGAGTTATATAATGATAAAACAAAGGAAGAATAGAGGTTTTTCATAAGGGATAAATTCTCAGAATTGGATGTCATAATGCTTAATCTTACATCAACTTGACTAAATTAAAGGATGTTGAGATAGTTGTAAAAACAGGCTTTAGATTGTGTCTGTGAGGGTATTTCTGGATTAAATTAACATAATAATCTATCATTTGAACAATGAGGGTAGACATTATATGAACCATAAAGAACTGACTAGAAAACTGATGAAGGAACGATGACTATTATCTCTAGTAGGGTTATCTCTCACCCATACTGTCCTTGGCTATGAGTGCTCTGGGTTAATGGGCTTTTCGATGACAACTTAAACTATCAACTTCCTTGGGTGACAAGCTTGTGGCTGGTATTTTATGAAACTTCTTGGTCTCTAAAATCTTAAGTGTCAAATCTATCTATATATTACTAATATGTTCTTATGGTTCTGTGTTTCTTGATTATTCTAGACAACAGACCATTTTTAATGCATGAAAGTCTTATTTTATCGAGGAAAAGACTTACTCAGGAATTTTATAATTATTCACAGACCTAAGGATCATGTTTGTCCATATTACTGAACATTCGTTTTGAATGTACTTCTATAAATCTGTATTCTACATGAGGAGAATACATATATATGTGTTCTTTTATAGGTGCATGGATAGTCTAATAATATACTTTGATAGACTCTAAAGTTTATATGTTATTTTAGAATTTTATATTTTGTTGTAAATGTATCTAAATCAATATTAACAATATATACATTGGTCAAATATATATGTATTTCTACATAGTAAATGCATATAAATGTAACACTGGAAAATGGCATTGAAATATCTACTTCCTTTAAGTAAATAAACTAAATAAATGAATAATATGATAATAATCCATTTTTGTAATTATCAAATGAGAATAGAATTTGTCACTACAGAAGAAAATGATAAGAAAGAGAAGACAACCTTATCTAAATACACAGCTTTTTGGAATGCAGCCTAGGAAAGAGAAGACAACCTTATCTAGACACACAGCTGTTTGGGATGCAGCTTATAAAGTACCTGAAAACTTCAGAGTAGATGTGGACAAGACAGGGATCATAGAATTGTACAGCATTAAAACTTTTAATCACAGTAGAAGACATTCTATGGGCCAGTGAGTGAGGAGGTTAAGAGTCAGGACCATAGCAGAAGGCAAATCAATTACAACAGTCTTTGTATATGTGTGACATGTGGTTTACAGAAACAAAATGCTGAGAAACCCTGTGTGAGCTAGAGCAGGACTCACCTTCACCTCCAGTTCCTGATGTAGTTCTGAGCAGAGCAGGCATGCTCACACAGGAATAGAAGAGCATTAGGAGGTGGGGTTATGTAGAGGGCAGGGAGTAGGATCCAGGGTCTCAGCAAATGGTGACAGAACATGCAGGCACTGTCTAATAACCAAAGAAGACCATTGCACCATTCAGTCAGAGGGAGTAAGAGGTGAAGATAAGAGGGGGTGCTGGGGCTGTGAAAGTTTCCTCACATATTCTGTAGTCAAGAAGGACGTCGCCAACATCAGGACCACCAGAGCTGAAGATGCAGGGGAAGAAGAAATGCTCAGTTTCCATTCTGATCTACTGGTCTCTCCAGTTTCTCTGCAGAGCCTGGCTCTAGTAAGATTATGAAAGGAATGAACCTGGATGATGCACTTCACTGGGGTTGAATAACTGTAGTGCAGGGTAGCACAGTTAAGGAGGAAGCACAGATTTGTGGGGAAAGAATGGAACCCAAAATAACCTGCAAAGGAAGAAAGGTGGAGGGTCAATCTATGTATTCATTCTGATCTCAGTGGGTTCCTTAATGCATCACTCAGCTAAGCTCAGGAGGTTAATAAAGACAGCAGCTAATATTTATTGTTGACTCAGAAATAGGGTTTTTTGTTCCCTATTATGATAGCTCCCCCATCATAAGACCGTGTTTGTCTTACTGCCCTGTGTACATGCACACAAACTTTTTCTCTTATGAGAGGCATCCTTATCCTCACACTATCTTTCTTATATAGTAGAGAAAATATAGAATGTTGATATATTTTAGCTTAATGCTTTGTTTAAACCTGGGCTTGATCAACATCCTGGTCTTTCTTCCTTATTCAGAATTATCAGAGCACCCAAGTATAACTCAATGTGAGACATGACAGCAGATACATCAAGGTCAGATGATGGAATGGGAAACTTGCCATGAAGAAGAAGGATGTAGAAGAAATGGCATTTCCCAACTGGGATTGCATGCTCATGCAGTATGTACTGAGGACATGGAAGGAGTGACTCTCAGGACCTCACCGGAGTCTTTTCACATCTCAGCCTCTTAAGCAGCATCATGAAATGAAGGTTGGTGGGAGTTAGGTTGAACTCTGAAACACAAACCAAGAAGAGCCTCAGTTGTGAAGGCTGAAGCAGATTCATAGATAAAATCCTGTATGTCTTTACTTGGGTCCTAATTGTGTGAGAGAGAAACACAAAATCCATGAGGATTTTAAAAATCTAGTTTTGTAGTGTATCTAGATGATGAATAACTGTAATTAGGGTTTCCCTGGATGTGTTTGCTGTGAGAGTTCCTGCACTCTGAAGGGCTGATGAGCCTTTCTGGCTGAGCACTTAGTTTGATCGATCTATCAAACACTGGGTTCCATCATACTGTGCTTCAGAATAATTTAATTCATGACCTTCCAGGTGCCTATGATTTGTTTCTGTTCTTGTTAAAGCTAAGGCAACAGTATTGAGGGAAGGCCCACAGCCCTCCCTCACAGGTCCACCCCCCTCAGCCCTCCTGCCCCCTTGGTTTGTGTGCAGCTTCCCCTGCAGTCCCCCTCCCTGTGTCACTCAGAGCACAGTAGTACAGGGCAGAGTCTGACAGCTGCACTGAGGACTTCTGCAGGTGGAAGGAGCTGCTGCTCCTATGGAGAGTGGCTTGGAACCCTTGATGCTCTGTCTTCTTGTTGTTTGTAAAGCTCTTCAGAAGTAGCCGAGGGGCTTTGTTGAGATATTGCACGTACCATAAAAGCAGAGGATCTAAATAAGGAGTCTGATAGGTGCAGCTCAGGATCAGAGATTCCCCCACTGTGAGAGTCACTAGATGTTTTGTCCGAGTTATGGACTCTGCATTACTCTTCTCTAGAAAGAAAGAAGATTGCTTTGTTATAGGGTAAGATGGATGAAGTCATTTTAACTTTAGAAAAAATGGACAGTCATTAATACTTATAAGACGGTGTTACTTACTGAACATCAAGAGGATCACGATATTGGAACAGATGACAGAAAACATGCTGATAAAAAGAAATGATTCTTGCTTCTTGCAGTACACCCTATTTTACAGGGCTGGGCTCCAGAAAGATTTTCTAGAAACTGTTCTCTCTCAGGTAAAAGCTCTGTAAAACAGAAGTCTTTTGTGTGTGTGACTAAAGAGGAAATAGGCATGTTCAACTAAGATGCCCTCAATGCAAGTGAAACCACATCTTGGACAGTGCTGATCTCTGGTGGTTTCTATGCAAACTGCACCAAAGCCTCGTGTATCATTGTCTTTAATTCTACAGTAGACACTGTCAGCAGGTGGTGTGTCTCCAAACTCCTAGTGGATGGCCAAACCTAATGTGGTATATTCTGTTTTTATAAACACACACACACACACACACACACACACACACACACACACACACACATGAAATGATTTATCTGTATGATAGGATTAGAGGATTAAATTTTCCATTTAATATTTTAGCTTTTTGCCTACTATTTTCTAATAAGAAACAATAAATAGTTATTAAAAGTTAAGAGCCTTTCCATCAAGATGAGTACAGTATTCTCTGCAAATGACACTAATCTGAAAGTTGGCTCTAGAGTCTCCACATCTAAGAATTCACTTTCATACAAAATATTCTGACACTCATTGTATCTTTTGGAAACAGAATTTCAGGATGTTTAAAAATGTCCCACTATTAATATAATTCTGAAATATTTTCATATAAAAGGTGGAAAACTGTCTGTCTTTGTGGTCTCAGGTTTGTGTGCAGGCAGCAGGTGCCTGGGGAGCACTGTGCACTTGCTGCACAGAAGTATGTGGCTGAGTCCCCAGGATGGGCAATTGTGATGTTCAGGGAGAGACGTTTGTCCTCCTTATTCAGTAGGACAGTGAGTCCTTGTTCTTCTTTTCTGTCCACATTTGAAAGAACATTCATAAGGAACTTGAGACCTGCCCCAGGCTCTTGCTTGTACCAATAGAAGTAATAATTGGCACTGTCTGTGTAGGTGCAGTTGATAACGGCACTGCCTCCCTCCTGGACACTCAGGAGAGAAGGCTGCTCCAGCTGCTCTCCTCTGCTCACACCTGTGCAAAAGGAAACAGCAGGGAGACCATCAGGACACCATTCCCCAGATTTTGCTTTTCTTCCTATAGTGATTTCAGTCAATCTGGAGGAACCAGTTTGCTCCTAAGACTGATAATGAACATTGCCAAATGCCTTGTTTCTCCAAAGCTCTCACTCACAGTTCAGCTGCAGCCACAAAAACAGGACAAAAGGTCCAGTCAGTGTCTTCATTGCTCTCCTTGGGGAGAGTGGACTTCAGCCAGGCAAGATGCTTCTGTGTTCAGCTCCCCTTCTCAGTCCTCCACAGCACTGCAGATTCCTCAGTTGTCTGCACAGATGGCTGCTGACTACAGCTGCTCTTTCAGAAGTCAACCAAAAAGTCCCTTTATAAGTTTGTAGCAGTGGAGATGCCCTGCCACCTTGTGGACAGACCCTGTCGGCTGCATCGACAATTTTTTTTTTAAATTTTTATTTATTTATTTTGAGACAAGGTTTCTCTGTAGCTTTGGTGCCTGTACTGGAACTAGCTCTTGTAGACCGTGCTGGCCTCTAGCTCACAGAGATCCGCCTGCCTCTGCCTTCCGAGTGCTGGGATTAAAGGCGTGCGCCACCACCGCCCGGCTCGATCCTCTTTTATACTTTTTCATGTGCTTACTTTAAAGCCTTTAGTCAATGTTATCCTTTAGAAAATAGAAAGCAGAATTGAGAAGTGTTCAAGTGTTATCTACCTGTAGCACACACTTCCACATATCTGCTATAGTTTTAGAATAAATGTTTCTGGGACATTCATGACAACTCATCCATTCTGCAGACTATTCAGTGTTGAGCAGGATTAGGAAACATTGAGATGGATCCTCCACTAGCAGATTTCAGTGCCCTTCTGTTGCCCTGACACCCCCAAAATGCTCAGGAGACAATGCCTCATTTAGACATTAGCCATCCAAGGTGTGAAAATTGAGGAGTTTCTGGAGCTAGGGTTAACCTGACTGGAAAACTACCACTGAATGAAGTTATCTCCACCATGTCCTAGTATGTGAAGAATAGACTCTCCTGAAATGACTAATACTTGCAGCAACTGACCCATGACCACAAAAAGGACAGACAGATTCTGATGCATAATACTTGGTAACTTCAAAGCTCACTCTTCTTTTGAAGGTACCTATGATCTCAATGCCATGAAACCCCAACTCATCTCTAAGTAGACTGCAAATTCTCAAAACAAAATAAAACAAAATAGCAACAAACCAGGAAAAAATTTCAGAATTAAAATGCATCATGTTTCAAATGGGCTTAGCAGACCGTTACAAAACATTGCACCCTAGAGTTGTGGAGTATACAGTCTCTTCTGCAGCACACAGAGCATCCTCTAAAATAGGTCACATTAGTTACCCCCCAATATAAAAGAATTGAAATGGTATCCTTTATCTTATTACATCATAGCAGTCTACAATTAGAAACCCATAGCAAGAAAAACTACAGAAACTACACAGTTGCATGAATATAGAAAAGAAAAAAACCAGAGACTCATTGAAAAAGAAGCATGGGAGAACATTAATTTTCATAGACTCAAGTTTAATATGAAAGCATGCACTATCACCACCTTTGAGGTATTTTCATGGTGGTAGGGGAAAATTGACACCCACAATTTCTCCTCTGACATCCATACAGATGCCATAACATATTCATGACAAACACAGAAAAAAATACATGCATTTTGAAATATGCAAAACATTAAAAACACATTCTAAAAGATCTGTTTGCAATTTTAAATGCTTTTATTATAAAATTGGAGAGCTGACTCTCTCTCCCCAAATCTGCCAATTGGCCATGACTTATCAATTAGAGGTGGGGCAGTATTTGTGCCTGCACCCTCTTATTGTTGAGATTTTGTCTACACTAAGTGTGTGTAGTTCTGTATGTGCTGTCAAAACTGCTGTGACTTCCCTGGTGTGTCTGAAAACACTGTGTCCCTACAATCATCTACCACTTCTGGCTCTTCTCAAGTCCTGGAGGGCAAGAAAGAACATTGGCAATATCCTGTAATTGGGTGTCTTTAAATATCTCCATCGCCAACATCTCCAAAAAAGTTAACTTTTTCTGATCTCTGGGTTTTTATTTAGTAGCCCGTGGTATCTAGTAGGAACTTTATCACCATATCACAGGGTAACTAACTCCATTTTAACTTTCTTGTATATGTGTGGATGTGCATTTTAAGAAGATTCTACATTGGTAAGTTTCTTTATGAATTGCTTGAAAGGTCGTTAGTCCTATTTATCCTTACCCTCCGTACCTAATCCCAATTTAAGCCTTCCTGCTATATTATTCCCCATTAACCTTTGGGTTGCTGAATTCTATTCATCATTACTTTTTATTAATCTGTTGACTTCTATTGGTATTCCAAATGAAGCACACATATCTGAACACTCAAAGCTAACACTTACAAATGAGATAAAACATGTGATGTTTATCTTTCTGGTTCAGAGTTGTCTTATGCAGAATGATTGTTTTCAATTCTACCCACTTATATGATAATTTTATATAGGTGAGTCATATTTCACTATCCATTCTCATTATCCATTCATCAGTTGATGGGCATCTAGGGTATTTCTATTTCTTGCCTACTGCAAATAGAGTAGCAATGAAGGAGAGTCAGTTTTTCTTTAAGAGTGTAGCCATTGGGGCTGGAGAGATGGCTCAGCGGTTAAGAGCATTGCCTGCTCTTCCAAAGGTCCTGAGTTCAATTCCCAGCAACCACATGGTGGCTCATAACCATCTGTAATGAGGTCTGGTGCCCTCTACTGGCCTATATGCATACACACAGATAGAATATTATATACATAATAAATAAATATTAAAAAAAAGAGTGTAGCCATTGGTAGTTTTACCATAGTCCCTGGAAGGACATGCATCCAAAAGTAAATGGGCAACATAAATATGACTTGATGAATGGAATAAGAAGGAGGAGGAGAAGAAGACACACAAAGTTTGGTGGGTAGGGAAGTGGGGGTGGATCTGGAAGGAGTATGGAGAGGGTGTAAAAATGATTAAAATACACTGTATAAAAATTAAAAGAGCTGGTAAAACTGGTCAAACACATGGTATAGATACAATATGTAAAATATAATGGCATAATATTATATCAAATTAAATATACAATATTAAAGAAGTTAAAATAGTTGGTTATAGTCTATTTTCTGGTGTGCTAGACACTGACCAAAATCTGGGAAGGAAAGGGTTTATCTGGTTTACACTTCCACATTGTAGTCCATCACCTATGAAAGCTAGGGCAGGAGGCAGTGGGAGGAACCTGGAGGTAAAAACTAAAGCAGAGACCATGGAGGAATATTGCTCACTGGCTTGCTTCTGTGGTTTGTTCAACTTGCTTTTCTATACAGCCCAGGACCAGGTGCCCATGGATAGCACCTTCCACAGTGAATTAAGCCTTGCCACACCAATCATTAATTAAGAAAATCAACACCAACATGCCTACAGTTCGGTCTGATGGAGAAAATTCCTCTGTTGAGGTTTTCTCTTCCTAGGTGACAAGTTTTTATCAACTCGACAAGTAAACTAAGCAGCACACATTTAAGGCAATAATGTAGATTATTATCAGCTTGTTCTCATTCCATGGGCTTAAGTATGAGTCAATATATACCTATTACCAGATTGAACTTATCACATAAAGAGACTTAGAGACGATCACATGATTATCTCAATAGATGAAGAAAAAGATTTTTGACAAAATCCATCACCCCTTCATGATAAAATCCCTGAAGAGACTAGAAGGAGCATCCTCAATGTAATAAAGGCTATTCATGACTAAACTTTATCCAATGTTATAACGTATTTCTCCTAAAATCTGGGACAAGACAAAGTTGGTATGTTAATTACTTTCCCCCTCTTTTTGGCTACAATAAACCACCATAACCAGGAAACTTTCAAAAGCAAGAATTTAATTGACTTTTGTTTCCAGAGGCATAAGAGTCTATCGTGGTGAGAATATAGGTCAGCAAGGGACATACATTATGGCAAGATCAGGAAGCTGAGAGATCATGTCTTGAACTGCAAGCACTAAGCAGAGGGAATGAAGTGGAAATGGTTGATCTTAAATATCCCCATTCATAAATGGCATGCTATAGTCTTAATAGGCCCTTAGGACTTCATAAAAAACTCACATTTGACAAGCTCTTTCAGCATAGTAGCAGGTTAGAAAACTCACGTATGCAATCAGTAGCTCTTTTATACATCAAATGAATACTCTGAAAATAATGAAAAAATAACATTCACAAGCATTTAAAAATACACAGTCAAGAATCAATTGACCCAAGAGGGTAAGTAACTTCTGCAATAGAACTTTAACACACTGGGTAAAGAAACTGATGGTGACTCTAGAAAATATCCAGACCCTGACACTTACATAGTAGAATCAATATTGTAAAAAGGTCTATAGTATTGAGAGGATCTACAGTCTGAAAATCACCACCAAAATGCCAATGTCTTTACTCATAGAACTAGAGTAAAGCAATCCTAAAACTCATGCAGAATCACAATGCTTGGGCAACGTGATTCTGAATAAAAATAGCAAGGCAGGCAGTCTCACAATATCTGATCTCAAAGTAGAAGACAGAGTCCTAGGAACAAAAGCAGCATTTTACTGACACAAAAGAGGTCTGCAGACCAACTGAATAGCATTGAGAGCACAGGAACAAACAACGGAACTATAGCTATGTAACTTGACAAAGGTTTCAAAACACGTTGATGAAAAGACATCTTCATCAACGGTGCTGAGGAAAAAGACATCTATATGTAGAAGAATAAACCCAGGTCTTTTATCTGGTGTGAAATTAGTTCAAACTCAATCAATATAGGATGAAATTCTGAAAGTGTTAGAGAAAAACAGATAAACCACTTCAAGGGTAGACATGGACAAGGACTTTCTAAAGTACTCCAATAGTTGAGTTATTCCAAGAATTAACAAGAATGGGTGGGAGATTGGCCAGTAAAGGTGCATGCTGTATAAGCCTGGTGATAAAGCTTGATCTTCACAACCCATGGAAATGTGGAAGGAGAGAAATTGTGCCATGAAGTTGTCTGCTTTCCATGTGAGCATGTGAATTGTGGCACATGTACCTTCCCACAATAATAGTAATGATATTAATAATTGACTAAGAGATTGCATAAAATTAAAAAGTATCTGTGTAATAAATGCAGTAATCATTTCATTTATTTCTCATAGAAACCATTTTAGTAGATACTAGTATCAATCACATGCAGGAATGAGGAAATGAAACAAGAAAATTATGAAGCAATCTTCCTCAAACTCCTTGATTAATAAATGGTAGGTCCAGAACTTCAGCCCAAGTCCTCGTCTCTGAAATGTTGCTATGCTATTCAAGCAGGGGGAATTCAAGAACCTTTGCATGCCCACTAAGTACCAAACAAGAAAACACATGGAAATCACACAGCATAGTAGCTTCCTACCTCAGACACTTGCTGGATCTGTTTACTGTATCCTCTATTAAAGATGAACAGGTACAAGCTGAGGTTGTAGTATCTGAGGTCTACTTCGCAGTGCATCCTAATGACAGCATTCATAGATTCTCGCAGGCATCTGTGGTCTGTTATATGTCTTACTGCCAATAGGAAAACCATGCATTACTTTGGGAGGGTGGAAGGAAGAGTGGAAGATGACAAGAGCTCACTATGTTGTGTTACTTCCAGTGGATTCTTCTCCCTCAATGATTTGTTCCCACATCTCAGGATATTCTTGTAGTATAAAACTGGACAGAATATAAACACAAATTTCATCTAACAAAGAGAAATGCTTCACCTGGGCAACAAGGCTAAGCTGTGTCTAAAGCACTCTCCTGCTCTCCCTCCCACAACACCTATCCATCTATGTGACACTCCTACATGAACAGCCCTTGCATCTGACAGCAGTAGATCAGATAGCATAATGGTCTGCCTGAATCCTGCCTGGCATGATTATCACAAAGTTCTAACTTCAGCTCAGCAAGGGTAGTTGCTGTTGCCACTATGTGTTCTCACAATTTAAATCATGAGCATCAGGGACGAGCAAGGAGCTCAGCACTTCAGTTAGACACCAAGTAGCAGAAGGAGGCAGGGTTGCCATATGGACTGACGTAGAGGTAAGAGCTGGTGACTGTCTCTCTTTGCTTTTCTGACCTTCAGGTTGGACCCCAGTATCTGTCTCTAGATTTTTATTGATCATGCTACAATGCCAATCCAATGAAGACTTTTCTACAGACACACGCATGCATGCAAGACACCCCCTCACACACACACACTGTCTAAGTTTCTGATCTGTTTGAAACTTGACAGTAATGTAAATCTTTGAACAAAACAGGGAATTCACACACTGGCATTTGTGGCACATCTCTTACTGCGAAGAGTCGATTGATTTTCTAGACTTTCTTTTTGTGTATTGAAATCTATGAATTACGCACTAGTGAAGAGATACTATATGTTGTGCATTTTAAGTTTAACAACTTCTTCATTCTTTAGGTTTAGTTCCACTTTCCTAGTACAGTCTTTTAATTTAATTGGAGGCAGGTTAGCCTACAATTCCTAGAAAAAAAATCCTCCTGCCTTAGGCTCCTAGGTGTCTGGGGACTACCAGGACCCTAAACTGTGTGCAATGAATATATTTAAAAAAATTTTCCAGTGGAATTTTTGTTGACATATAAGTGGTATCATGAAAGTACATCTTGCAATGTTAGGCAATGAAAGGTTCTTCCTCCATCTTGTGCAATGCTGGGGGCCATAACGACTAAAGCTACTTCTATTTATTAAGTAAAAAGGTCTAAGACCTGTGAGATGGCTCAAGGGGTAAGGCACCTGCCTGTTAGTCTGATGAACTTAGTTCATTCCCTGGAACCCACAACATGGAAGGAAGGAGAGAACCCATGCCACAAGATGCTTTTCAAACTTCATATGTGGACCAAGTATTTGCCCACTTACACACACATGC
>NW_004949243.1:195973-216229 GCF_000317375.1 Microtus ochrogaster | reverse complement strand
AAAGAGTCAAAAAAATTTAAGGTACAGTACATTATATATGATACCTTTGCACTTAGCAATAATACTTAGCAGCTAGTAAATTATTCTGCTTCTCTTTTTTTCTATATATAAATTAGTAATTTGTGGTGATATTTTATTTGTGATCTAACAAATAAAGCTTACCTGAAGATCAGAGTGTGGAGCTAATCCCCTGGTTAGCCATAGAGACCAGACAGTGGTGGCATACACCTTTAATCCCAGCACTTGGGAGGCAGAGGTAGTATGAATTCAAGGCCACCCTGGATTATACTAGACTGATCCTGATCCATTCTCAAAGAGAAACAGAGCTAGGCACTAGTGGCTCACACCTTAATCCCAGTAATTGGGAGTCACATACCTTAATCCCAACATTAGGGATGTGGAGACAGGAAGGGCTATGGCTGAGCGGAGAGAGAAATATAAGGTGAGAGGAGACAGGAGCTCAGAGCTTTCGGTCTGAGGATTCAGAGAGACAGGACATTGCCCACTTTGGTCTGAGGATTCTGTAGAAAACCACTTAGAATTTGTGCAACAGTAACTCCTTTCTTGAAGCATGATTAATAAAAGCTCAAAGACAGATATTGGGGTTCAACCTAAAGACCTAGCCACTGACTGTTACCTCGACATCAGTCTGAAAATGGTGATCCTGCCTCCAAGAAACCTCAGAATGAGACTGAGACTGGGAGCTGTCTTCTCCCATTTTATAATCCTCTCCAGTTCTGGGATTAAGGGTGTGCACCACTACTGCCTGATTTTCATGGCAAGCTAGTGTGGCTACTGAGATTAAAGGTGTGGGTCATTGCTGCCTGGTCTATAAGGCTGGCCATTGTGAATGTTGTACTTTTCTGATCTTCAGGCAAGCTTTATTTATTAAAATACAAATGAAATGCCACTACACTTTCTTCTTTGTGTCCAAAGAGAAATCATTATTGGGAAGTTTCTAACCAGGGCATTTGTAATATCTACTTATAGATACACATTAGAAAGCAATATATAAACAAGGTGAGGTGGGCCAGTGTGGAAAGCATGTGTAAACAGAGACTACTCATTCATTTCTCGGCTCTCCAGACCCAAATAATCATACAGAAACTGTATTAATAGCAACACTGTTTGGCCAATGACTCAGGCATATTTCTAGCTAGCTCTTATATCTTAAATTAACCCATTTCTATTAATCTATGTATTGCTACAAGGCTGTGGCTTACCACTAAGATTCTGGCATCTGTTTCCCTTGGCAGTTACTTGGCGTCTCCCTGGCTCTACCTTCTTTCTCCCTGAATTCAGTTTTGTTTTCCTGCCTAGCTCTGTTCTGCCCTGTCATAGGCCAAAAAGTTTCTTTATTAACTAATGGTAGTAAAACATATGCACAGCATCCAGAGGGAAATCCCACATCAAGCATGTGTCCTGAAAGCCTGGTGACCTGTGCTCAACCCTAGGAACTCAGGTGACAGGAAGGGTAGGATTGACTTTGTAAAGCTGCCCTTTGACCTCCATGGGTGCACTGTGGCATGTACACACAACAGACATGTTAATAACAGCAGCAAAAACATAATAATGATAGAATTTGAGAATATGAACATACAACTTTTTATTTGTAGTTCTGAAGTTTCTTTAAGTAGTGTGATGAAATATTTCTCATTCTTACATTTGATTTTTTCACTCAATGTTATATATTTTGATTCATCTGTAAAAATGACATGGGAAAATTTATTTTGTGAAAGTTATATATTTTACTATGTGGATAAATTCCATTCCTTCCCCACTGATGTCATATGTCTTGTAAACACACCTGCATCAAGGTAAGTGCCTCCTTTAACATATTGAATTTCTTAAAGGTAGATAAGAATAGAAGAGGCAGATCAAACAAGAGGGAGTAGAAGTAATCGGTGGCCACATAAATCAATACTTCTCTGATCATCAGAGGAAATTAAGGTAAAAGACAATTCTGTGTGATTCCATCACAGACACCACAAAGTCTACTGGCCACCCATTAACACACTGTTGCCAAGAGTGCAGGGAAATAGGACCTTGTATAATTTACAGTTGGCACAAACCAACCACATAGCAAACAATTCAAGTACACCAGTTAAGGAAATAGATCTAAAACTCCAGTGGTACCTGAAGAGCAAAGGGAGACTGGAGAAAAGCTAATCATGAAGTCACCTTGGTCTGTCTGTGGCCTGAATGAGTCTAATCCTTAAGTTCACTGCATCACCAGTCACCTGCCACTGCAGATGAAAACTCCTCTGCACCTCTGCCAGACTCTGCCCCAAAACACAGCTGGAGGTTTTGGTGTGGGCTACAGGTGCCTGGAGAGCACTGTGTACTTGCTGCACAGAAGTAAGTGGCTGAGTCTTTAGACTGGGAATCTGTGATGTGCAAGGAGAGCTGTTTATCACTTTTACTGAGGAAGACTCTGAATCTTCCATCTTCTTTTTTGTTCGACACTGAACGTATGTCTATCAGTAGTGCAGGGCCTTTACCAGGGAACTTCCGGTACCATGGGAAGTAGTCAAATGCGCTGTTCTCATAAGTGCAGTTTAGAACTGAAGTCTCTCCTTCCAAGACTGACAGAGATTGGGGGCTTTGTTTCACCTGCTGCTGGTCAGGTCTCCCCTTTTGCTGACCACTCACCCCTGTGTAGAGAAATAACAGATGTCGTTAGGTTCCCAGATATGTATTTCCTGTTTATGGTTTTGACAGGCCTGCTTTTGTCTGGTACCCCAATTTCTCATGCCTCCACACTAATCACACACACATCTTGGGGTTTCTCCATCATTACTCACATGCTAGGTGAAGGGCAAGGACTAACGATGATACTTTCTGGATCTTTTCCATTCTTCCTAGACTGGAGCTCGTGAGATCTCCAGTGTCCTTTTATCTCCCCACAGAACACTCAGTCTGCCTTCACGAGCACCTCAATTCTTTCAACAGGCTCCACCCCTCAGAAACACTTTGTCTACAGCTATTTCTGACACAGGAAACACTTCCCTATTTTGATCAAATTTGCTGAAAATACAGTCATTGAGAATCAGAAATCCCCTCCTCATAATTCTACCATTATACACTGTTGGTAAAAATTGTGTGTTGATATAGCCACCAAGAATATCAGTATACACATGCTTTACCCATAGACCAGTGTTGTGCCCAAACCTCATCAAAGATGGTTCTTCTAGCAGTAGATGGGAATTAACACAGATACTCACTGGACAATGTACATGGAGTGAGTATCACTGGGACACACAATCCTAAACGTGATGTCTTCATCAAAGTATTCCCCTCAAAGTTCAGGGACCTATTTAGAAGAGTAGGTGGAAAGATGAGCCCAAGGTGGTGAATGATTCCAAGGAACAGAGTCTTCCAGACACAACAGGACCAATGCACAGATGAACTCAGAGATTGTGGCAGAATGCACAAAACCTGCAAAGGTTCAAAATGGAAAAATCCAAGCACTGAGAAGGGGAAGTGAATACTATTTGCAACTGATTGGGAAACTCAGTTTTCCCCAAATAGAGGGTCACTAGGTATAATCAATCACATTTTATAGCAGGTCCCCAACCCTGAACTCCATACAAAATGGGCCTTTTTGCTTCATTTTTTTTTGCTATTTTTGCTCTTATTATTTTTTTGCTTTTGAAAAATTTTTGTTTTTGTTTTTTATTGGAGAGAGACCGAGGAAGAGATATCATGAAGTTGGGTAGGTGGGGAGCTGAAATAAGATCAAAATACATCTCATAAGAAAGTTTAAATAAAAGATTTTTTTAAAAGAAAGAAAGATAAGAAAGGAGGGATTGCCCATGATTCAGCTTTTCTACTTGTGGGTATTTATCCAACTCACTGAAGTCATCAAGCTAGAAAGATCCCTACATGTGCAGGCTTATAAGGAACCATTATATCCTGGGTCACAGCAAGACCATGATAGCCAATATGTAGAAACAGCCTGGAACCACCTATCACCAGACAAATGACGAAAATATCGCATATAAAATGAGAGTATGTCCAGCCATGTCGAAGAACAAAATCATGTCATTAGTAGGAAAATGGATAGAACCAAAGGATATATTAATCAAAACAAAAATATCAATTTTTTTAAAAGAAAAAATATTACATATTTGTTCTTGTGTGAAAATAAGAGAAAGAAGAAGAAAGTAGACGTGATGTGAAGATTATAAATGAGTTTAGTTGAAGAGGAAAAAGCAGTGCTATGTATTTGCTGAGTGCCTACCGTGTGGTCAGCGCTCGGGTGTCTTTCTCAACAGGCACAGTTCCAATCTTTACTCTGGTCTCAGCACTCAAGAACAGAAAACTGGAACCTACTGAAGATGTCTGTGTCTCTAGACAAGATAATGAAGGAAAGGGTGTGAATGCTGCTTCCCGATCCACTCAGAGAAGATATTGATGGAGCAGAGGATTGAGCTGGCTTAAAACCATGAGCAGATTTTCCAGTAGATAGGATATATAATGTAGTTATAACATAGTTCTTGGCAGAGGTCATATCAGTGTGGCAGGAGATTGGACCAAGTGTGGGTGACAACCTTAGAAACGTACATTAGAGAAGGTGATGTGGCCCTAGTGTCTAAGAATAGCATGACTGTTTATAGTGTTCACTTGCAAATTCCTGCTTGTTAACCCTGTGGGCACAGGATAAACAGGTATAACATAGGCAAACAGAAAGTTAGATACATGTATTTGTTATTCTCTAAATACATGTAAACATGTTAGGAGATAATGTATTTTATGTAGTTTTAATAATTAAAATATATTTATGTAACTTAACTATTTCCTCTCCTCCCTCCAATCTTGACTGGATTCCTATTCTTCTTCACTCTCAAAATTCATGGGCCCCTTTAAAAATTATAGTTACATATATATGTACAAATAAATATACACATGCAACCTGATGAGTACATAATCTCTGGCTCATTGCTGAGTACTTAGAAGAAACAAACTTAGTTGGCTCTGATGCAGCACTGCCCCTCTGTTGGCTCTGATGCAGCACTGCCCCTCTGTGGCCAAATGTGGAGGTCTTCACTCAACAGTTTCCTGAGCTTCCTAAAGGTTTCCGAGCAAACCCTGTTTTGAAGAGTCTTCCTCTGGCACCAGTGTTCCTTCCCACAGAAAAGATTTTGTCCATGTTGAGGGCAGCTACAACACACTTTTTCTTCTGTACTGAGATGTGCGTTGGGAGATCTGGAGTCCTGCTTAGAATGCTGGACACCTGGGAAGAACAATGCTTCTGCAATGTGGCGTGCATCCCACACCTGAAGGGAGGACATTTTACAGAAAACAGTGGGCCCTCGGGCTGCATTTCCGCTCAGTAAATCCTTCTACAATTGGAAGCCTAGTCATACAGACAAGAACGTGGGCTTATGTAGACTTTAAATTGGATAATTGTTTGACCTTCTTCCCAATGCTTGATATAATCATTATTTTATTGTAAGTCAACATAATAGAGAAATAACTGGATTTGACTTGAATCATATATTCTTGACTCCTGATGTAGAGTTCTTTTCCATGTGGTTATTAGTAAGCCACACTCATTGTTTTCCAGCATCTGCTAAAACATTTTGCCCATTTTCAAACTGGGTTTTTCTTCTTCTTTTTTATCCAATAGATATTTTTACATATCCTGTTTGACAGTACATGTTTGACCAATATTATATTTCTAGTACTTTTCCCTTGTTGGTTGTTTTCTCAAAGACTTCCAAGCCTGTTCTTAGAGAATTTCAAAGCAGTGCTGACTGAAGTTAAGGACTGATCAATAAATAAAATGCTAACGTACAATAATTTATTAGAAGATATGGTAGATTCAGTTTCTCACAGAAGTCTACTATAAATTCAATGGTATATCATGAGAACTCCCAGATTTTTTCTTTTATAAATTTAAGAACTGACGACTTGTAGTTAAGAACATAGACTAAAGGGAGGATGCTTTTGTGTGAGCTAATGAAGGAATCCTAGAATAGGGAAAGATAGGCTTTATGCTAAACTGAAACAAAGGAAAAGTAACAGAAATCTACAAAAGAAAGCAAAAAGGATACCTGAAAAGATAGAGATAAAAAACAGAGAAAGGACATCATAGAGAAGTCAGTCTAACATAGTGCCAACCATGCAAACGTCTTGCTTGAGGTTTAGGGGCAAAGGAGAAGTAGCTTTCAAAAGGCAAACCACGCAAAATGCAGATGGGCATGCTTGTCCTCTGGATAAGCACACAGCTATGCTAAGCCTTGAATAAGTTTTGTGAGGTTTTGTGAGGTAGTGACTCCTGTAGTTGTCTCGTCAGTGGTAGGGAGTAATCTTGTCTTCTCATTCTGTCTTTTATGGTTTGATGTTGATGCCACGACAGCTTGCTTTTTCCTCACAGAGTGGTACAGGGATTGAGAATTCAAGAATAGGATGATCATCAAGGACTGTAAGAGACAACCAAACCAACAGGCTACACAAATCATAACAGAGAATCACAAGACACATGAAGAAAGGTGTTGAGAATCTTTCAAAACACTGCAACTCTGCTACTAAATGAAAGGATACTGAATAATATAAATTTAAGATTGAGAATTGTTTGAAATTTCATTTTATATGTTTTGCCATTAGTGTTGGGTACTATTGAACTGGAGTTACAGACAATTTTGAGCTGGGAACTGAAATTAGGTCTTCTGTAGGAGGAATCAGTGCTCTTAACCACTGAGCCATCTTTCCAGGCCCATCTTTCGGAGCTTCTTTTAGTTCTTTGAGACTTCCTTACAATGTGTCTGATCTCACTCACCTCCTGAACTCCTCCCAGATCTGTACCACTTTCCTATTCATCCAACCATACAAGCTTATGTCCTTTCAGCCATCAAGTCCAGTTTGTGCTTCCCAGTAGTAGATGTGTGGCTTTCCACTGAAGTTTGGTCAACTCAGCAGGGCATTTGCTCTTAAAAATGACTCTCCTCCTATCAAGTGTCAATAACTCTTTGGTTACGGGTAGGCCTTTGTTCCCATCTCTTCTCTTCCTTCTCTATGCTGGGATTTGATTTGGTTTAAGCTTGCAAGGGGCATGTGCATGCTGCCACAATTGATATGAGTTCATGTGTGCAGCTTCTCCATGTCCAGAGGACACCATTTCCCTGTATTTACCTACTGTCTTGGCTCTAGCAGTCTTTCTACATCCTCTTTCTCAACAATTCCTGAACTTTGAGAGGAAGAAATATGATAAAGACATCCCATTTATAGCTGGACGTTCCATAGTCACTTATTCTCTGCACCTTGACCAGTTAGTTGTGTTTTTCTGTGTTAACTGACATCTGCTATTACTAATAGAACATTCTCTGATGAGGGCTAAGACATGCATTTATCTTTGGGTCTAATGATGTCATTAGAAGTTGGTTTAATGCTATGTTCTTATAGTGATACAATAACTTTAAGGTCTTCCCTAGTGCTCTGACCTGTCTAGCTACAGATTCTTGGCCTAACAATGGAGCTAGGTACAGGTTTCATCCTGTGAAGTGCGATTTAAATTCAAGTGGAAAGTGGTTGGTTCCTCCTATGGTATTTGTATCAGTATTGCACCGGTGTAATTTTGAAACATTTTTGGTGAAAAAGACCAATGGCCTAAAGAGTAGATAAGCTGAATCCAGGACCTGGGAAGTAAAGTCAGCAGCAAAGAGGGAAAAGCCAGCAAAATAGAGTTAGAATAGAGCAAGGAAATTAAGATCTGGAACAAACAAAATAAGAAATGTTGAAAATGAAAAATACAATGAATCAAAACACACAGTGAAAAGCATTGTTGAAATATTCAACTAAATAAAATGAATGAATGAAGGGACTATTATGAATAAAAACCAAGAACAGAAGACAAAGGTGGTGAATATTGAATCCAAACATTATTAATAAAATAAAAAGGAAATAAATGAGCATGACCTTAATGGCCAAGACTTCTGGGAAAATTTATGTAGAGACCAAATCCCCAAACTCATGTGAAAAAGAAGGAACTGAGGAAAACATTAATAATGTACAGACATTATTCAAAATATTATAGCAGAGATATTTCCAAATGTATATAAAGGAAGACACATTTGAACACTAATGGTCCTTAGAACCCTAAATAGTCATGACCAGAGAAGAACCAGTCATGAGATATTGTATTCAGGATGTCAAAAACACAAAGCAAAGAAACAGTGTGGAAGTCGTAAGGAAAAACCTCTATCTACAAAGACAGCAACATCAGAATAGCTTCAGACATTTCCCTTAGTCGTCCTCAAGCAGAAATGATGTTACCTAAGCACTGACAGTAGGTAATGTTAACCATGATTGCTATGCCCAGAAAATTGCCTTTTCAAATTGGTGGAGAAATAAAGTTATTTAAAACAAAACAAAACAAAACAAACAAACAAACAAAAACCATGGGCTAAGGCAGTTCACAGCCGTCAAGCTAACACTGCAGTAGACATTAAAGGAATAACATACACAGAGGAATGTTAGTGTCTAGTGTGTTGGGGTCCCTGGGTAAGGGTCTTGTGCAACTCAGGACACAGGGAATGCAGAGTATGAACAACTACATAACAAGCTTTATTTCATAAGGCTTTTTATACAGACTAAAAAGCATTATCTCACTCTGGAAACCCCCCTTACCCACATTTTATGAGAAACGCTTACCTCACCTTGCAAGAAACAACATCTCAATAAATAACAGTAATAAAAATGAAAAGAAGTCCATAGAAACAAGGCAAAAGTATACAGAAGCAAAGCACTTCCTTAATCTATATCTGGTAGAGCGTGAAGAACTGAGCTCAAAGGCCACTTCCTTATCCAGGGTACAGATTCTGACAGAACCTTTGAGAAATGGGCCAAGAAAGTATGCTTTCCTCTGTGCTTGGTTTGCCGAGCAACTGTTTCCCAACTTCATCTCGTCTGTCCCAGGAGGAACCTGCACTCTAAGCCAGTTCTGTGTCTCCACAGAGGAGGAGAAAAGTTTCAGTCTATGAGAGAAAGAGCAAAGGATCCATGCTCTTTCCATCTCTTCCAGGTCAAGACCTCCCCTCATGAACTATTGTGTAGAACTAGGCCCTAAATCCTAATATTTATAGGCAACAAAAGCCTTTGCCCTTAAGCATTTTAAGGACGTTAAAATCCACATTGTATGAGATTCAAATACGTTTAAGGAATGGGAAAGTTCACAAGCTCTACAGCAACTGTAAAGGAGCTACTGTCATTACACTGTTATTAGATCAAATATATGGTTGTGCCAAAGTGAGTAGAGATAAAGGATTAGCCTTTATTATTTTGAAAGTTTCACAGAATGTGATATAATTATACTCATCCCACTCCTGCCAACTCTCCCAAGATTCATTATATTTATCCCCTCTGCCCTACACAGCCTGCTTTGTGTCTTAAACCAAATAAAACCTAACAAACAAGAGTCCAAACCCCTCTAAGACAAACTTATTATATGCAAATATGTTTAGATTTGTAGTTTTCCACTGGATTTTGCTCTATTTATCAGGGCTACACTCCTACAGAAAACGGTCTCTCCTTCTCCCTGAAGCTAACAATTGTCAACACCATCATGGCTGCTGGCGGAGCTGTGTGACCACCTCCCCTCACAAGTTTGGAGTTTGGTCCTGGTTGGGATTGCGTAGGTTTAGTGTGTGCTGTCACAACCCAGGAGTTCATATGTGCAGCCGTCCTGCAGTTCCTAAAATACATTGTTTCTGTGTAGGCATCTACCACCTCTGGTTCTTACACAAAATCTGCCTCTGCTTCCACAATAATTCCAGCCTTGGAGAGGGGTTGTGGTAAATATTTTGCCTTTAGGGATGAGACCTCTGCATTCTCTTACACTGTGCCCCTTGGCCAGTTGTGGGTCACTGAGAAAATCACCATCCACTGAAAACAGAAGCTTCTCAGATGAGGATTGAGAGATGTCCATTAGAAGTCACTTTTTTTTGTTTTTGTTTCTGTTTTTCGAGACAGGGTTTCTCTGTAGCTTTGGTTCCTGCCCTGGAACTAGCTCTTGTAGACCAGGCTGGCCTCGAACTTCCAGAGATCCGCCTGCCTCTGCCTCCCGAGTGCTGGGATTAAAGGCGTGAGCCACCACCGCCCGGCTAGAAGTCAGTTTTTAACTGTGTCCATTCAGCAAAGCAATTATGTTCTGCTCTAAGATCTATGATCTGTTTATCTACAGGTTCTTGGTCTGAGAAGGTGCCAGGTATGAGTTTCATCGTATGGAGTAGTGAATGTTTTTCCCTTTCCACTTTCCACACATCATTGCTAGAATTCACTGTCCCTCTGCTTTTTTTTAAAACTTTTTCCCATTCTGACTGATGTGAGAAAAATCTCAAAAACAGTTTTAATTTACATTTTTCTGATGGCAAATGATATTGAACATGTATGTATTTTATAGCCATTTGTATTTCCTCTTTAGAGAACTCTCTGTTTAGTTCTATGCCCCACTTTCTCACTTGTTTCTTTGAATGTACTTTCTTTGTTTTGTAAATTTAATGTGTTGATGATTACATGACACGGGTGTCAGGAAGGAGTAGAGTCGGTAGAGTGAGTCTGGGGTCTGCCTAGAGAAGGGGTGAACAGCGAAGATGGTAGAGGTAGTGTGGATGGACAGAGTTGAGGTTGGGGTGAGACCAGTCTCCCAGATTGAAGATGGGGCAAGTGTGCTCAGTGGGTCTGGAAGTGCTTATTTGAGAGAGTTGAATATTCCTACCTGAAGTGCGGAATGCCAAAAGATGTGCAGGAAGGCAGGTGAGTTAGATTCCACCTTAGTATCTTAGCAGGTGGCGGAAGTTTATGGAGTTGCTGGTGTAGGTGCTCCTTCCACAGAGGAATGGTCCTCTGGCTGCAGGGATGTGTCGATTGTGTTGCAAATCTGGTGTCTGAGTAAAGGTGAACCTAAGGGTGTACTGTTGGATGGGTAGGGCTGGCAAGGTTGGTAGAGCTAAGTTGGGAGGAGTCTAGGAACCTCAGCTAGGGATGGAAGTTATGGATTCTTGGTCATAGAGGATGAGGCTAACAGCATGGGCTGGACCTCCCATGAAAAGGGGCACAGGAAGGCAGCCAAATAATTAGTCTCAAAGCTAGGGACATAGATCAGTGACAGAATGATTTCCTGTGTGGAATCCCAAATAAATAAAATGGCATGCATTAGGAAAATGCAATAATTCTGTATCTACCTAGTAACACTTTTACAAATACATAAAACCAAAATTGACTGGGCTTCAAAAACAGATCATTAAACAATAGTAGTTGGAGACTCCAGTAGCTTACTGGTCATAATGAGTAAGAGCAATGAAAAGAGTAACAAAAGGAAAATAGACTCTAATGACACTATAAAACAAGGAGAACTCACAGCCAGCCAGGCAGCCAAGACCATATGCTTAAACATACAGAGACCACTCTTCAGAATGGGCAGGTTCCTAGTCCAGAGAAACTCCATGAATATAAACAGGTCTGAGGCAGATGAGGGAAAAATGCACATTTAAGTGCTACTCATATGTGTTTAACAGCATAGGAACATTTGGAGACTATTTCCTACTGCATCAGTAGGTCAGATGCATGTGTCCACCCTTGCTGTGGCCCACTGTGGTCAGCACTGAATGTGTTTGAGACATACCTGAGCTGCATCCCTGTCCAAAGCCATTTTATGTGGACGGCAGCCTTTTGCCATTCTTTCCCTTTGCTCCCTACCGTTTACAGCTTCAGCAAACTGTGGCTTAAATGCGCACGTTAATTCAGTCCTCCCATCAGCTTTTCTGTTCCTTCTAAGATGAACATTTCTGCTTTAGGAGAGAGTATATATTGAGAAATGAAGATAAAAATATAAAGGAGACATAAACTAGAGTGTTGTGTTAGGAGCGGCGTGCTACTTTCCCGGCACCTGGCTGCCCACATGGCTAGCTTATGCCCAGAAATAATTATACGGAAACTGTATTCTTTTAAACACTGCTTGGCCCATTATATCTAGCCTTTTCTTGGCTAACTCTTGCACCTGAACTAGCCCATTTCCAATAATCTGGGTAGCCCACAAGGTGGCTTACTAGGAAAGATCTTAACTTGCATCTGTCTGGAGTGGGAGAATCATGGCGACTCCCTGACTCAGCTTTCTTTCTCCCAGCATTCTGTTGTTTACTCCACCCACCTAAGGGTTGGCCTATCAAATGGGCCTAGGCAGTTTCTTTATTAATAAGAAATCGCTCCCACATCACTAGAGAGATGTTCTGTTGTGATTTCTGGGTGTCTTGTGTCTGGGAAAGGCCATACCCACCCAGCTGAAGGTTTGTGTACTGGTTGCAGGTGTGTGGGGAGCACTGTGTATCTACAGCACAGAAATAAGTGCCCGAGTCTGTAGTCTGGCAGGAGGAAATGTACAAAGAGCTACGATATTCATTAGCTACTATTTTGGATGTCAGTCTTCCACTCTGCTTTGTTCCAGAAGGATTGTAAATCAGGCTGATGAGGTGTCCCCCAGGACTTTGGTGAAACCACTGCACTTGGGTTGCCATGTTGGAAAAGTTGCACTGCAGCTCTGTGCTCTCTCCCTCCTGCAGAACCAAGGACACAGGACTCTGCTTCACTTGCTGCCCTTTCACCCCTGATTAGAAACAGAGAAAGAGATACAGATGGAGATCATTGAACATCCACAGAACCCTGAACCCTGCCTCCAATATCCTCTGGGAAGGTGGGAGATCTGCAGGATGCCTGAGCTGCTTTCACGCCCCTCCATGTGCTGAACAGAATCCTCTCTGTTGCTTGAATGTGGACAGCCAGACTCACAGCAAATCTGGGTGTACAGCAGCCCCAGCAGAAAGCACAGTTGCCTCTTCATTGTCCTTGTCTGGATGCTGGAGACAGAAGTAAGTAACCAACCCCTGGGCTGTGGTGTCAGGATGGCTGTTGAAGTGTCCCTCCTCCTAAAACCAGTCAGCTCCACCCAGCAACCCCGCCAGGTCAAACACTACTGAGTTCCCTCCCAGTCTTATGAGCTCAAAGCTCCTCCTAAACCAGACCTGGCTGAGAGTCTGGGTGGAGTGCAGTGGATGGAGATGGTCCTTCTTTGATGACGTTGGTGTTGTAAGACATGTGAGGGATCCCTGAGGAATAAGGGACCAGTTTCTCCTAAGAAGAAAATGTCTCAACTGGGGAATGGTATATAAAAACAGCTAATTACTATATCCAGAAATTAGATGCATGCTTTGACTAAAATATCTTTATTGATCTTTGGATTAATTTAAAGGAGATGATCTAATCATACAGAGTAATGAGATAATTATTATTATGTAATTTGAATTTAATGATCTCCTTGTCTTGGGATAGATAAAAATTTGTGCATTTGGACACTCCTGTTACAATCAAAGACCCATAAGGAGAAGGTGGGGTGACAAAAACAAATCAAAGTCGATGAGTTCCAGAGTGACAGGGGCAAGAGGGCCCGTATGCCACGGCACACGGTGACTGCAGGAGCAATGCCCTGTGTGTTTGTAATAGAGACAGGCATTGTAGAGTTTTACAGATCATGTCAAATCCTTGAAAGTGCCTGAGACTGGGACCCTCCTCTCTTACTCTGCAAGTCTCACATGGTTTGTGTACAGTTCTGCAGTTGTGACTCAGGGCAGAGGAACACCCAGCTTCCTCCATTCCATTGTCAGAGGACCCTCCGGTAGGAGTTTCCATCCTTCCTTCCTCAGCCTGAAAGCCCTCCATGCCCTAGGCAGGCTGGCTTCCTGGTGTGAGCTTCAGGAAGCACTGGAAGCTCAGGGAAGGGTATTGTACATGCAGGAAAGGACCATGAGGGACAAGAGATGAGGAGGTGCCTCTCAGTTCCAGAGCAGCTGCTGCAAATACACAGATGCAGCCATCAGGCTGGGGCACCACCTGGGCTCTGCAGCCTCCCGCAGCATCAGTGCTGTGTGGGGAACTCAGTCAACAGGAAAGTCTCTGTTCAGAGTGAGGCAGCACGGTGTTTCTTCTGTGAAGATAGACTAAAGCAGAGTGATGCTCACAGAGCACTCTAAGCTTCAGGATGGACAGCAAGGTCACCATGTGAGCAAGAAGCAGCTCACTCTTTCCTGGGAGATCTCCAGAAAACAAATATAACAGGACACCAAGAGAAGTGTACAGAGGTTGCTCTGAGCTTAAGGATACTTAGATATCTTCACATAGGGAGATCAAAAGGCCTGGCAGGAAGAGCCATTCTCGGCCATCAGCTTTCCTCTGGCATTTGAGTCTTTCCCCATCATTGTCTAAAATATGCTGAGTCAAGAGACTCTCACTGTAGCAGTAGAGAAAGAAGACTTTTGCATCCTTGCTCTATTCTACAGAAAAGTCATTTGCTGTTTGGAAACAGTGTCCCCTGTGGGCAGATTCACAAAATAGGAAGTTTAGAATTGTGTTGTGATTCTTGTGGTCTGGTTAGTCTTGTCAACATGACACAAAGTAGAGTCACCTGGGAATAGGAAACCTCAACACAAAAGTTGCCTCCATCAGGTGGCCTGCGTGCATTCTTTGGGGCTTTAGCTTGATTGACAGTTAATGTGGGAGGGCCTTCCTCACTGTGAGTCTTGCTATCCTGAATTGCATAAGACAACATGCTGAGCAAACCATGGGAAGCCAGCCAATAAACATCATTTCTTCATGGTTCTTCTTCCATTTCTGCCTGGATTCCATGCCCAGACTTTCCTCAATGACTGACTACAGACTGTAAGTTGAAATAAACGCTTTCCTTTTCAAGTTTCTTTGGTCAATGTATTATTTTAACAACAGGGAAAGTAAGTGAAACAGAAAATTGGTGTCCATTCTGATGGATATGACCATGTGGTGTTTTATACTTGAAAGTATGTTTTATATTTGAAAAGTAGAGGATTTGGATTATTTTGGCCATGGTTACTGAGATGTTGAGGGAGTTTGGATGGTACGAATGCTAACAATGGATGCGCTGTTTGTAAATTTCAGAGGGATGCTTGAAAGTCCCTCACAAACTCTGTTTGAAATATTTATGTATTATTTTGAGTTAAGAATCTGTAGTTTCTGGTCAATTAGGGCTGAACAATCAGCTTTGATTGACAAGAGACCAACACCTCAGAAGTGAAGCTTTTGCTTTACTGAGATAGTTTATGCTAGTGAGATGGACCTGAAGAATTATCTGTGATTAATAAGAGACCAGTATTATTAAGCTGAAATCTAAAAAGTATTTAATCAGCGTTTACACACAGATGTGGACCATAGGAAACCAAAACTGCATCTTAAGATGGCAGCCAAAGCTGGGCGGTGGTGGCGCATGCCTTTAATCCCAGCACTCGGGAGGCAGAGGCAGGTGGATCTCTGGGAGTTCGAGGCCAGCCTGGTCTACAAGAGCTAGTTACGGGACAGGCACCAAAGCTACAGAGAAACTCTATCTCGAAAAAAAAAGATGGCAGCCAAATTTGGTCAATAATATATAAATGTCTTTCAAGAAAAGCATAATGACTGAAGAGGTCATATAGAGAGAATTGGAGGCTTGTGGCCTTGAGGTAAGGCCAGAGTCTCTGAAGATAATGCCAGAGGCTATCAGTAAAGGTAAAGCCTCAGTTGTAGTGCAGACCCCAGCGTGATAAAGATGTCATGACTTCTGCGGATGACCACCAAGACTGTTGCAGTTATGGAGTGGAGGTTGCCTAAGCATGGCACAAGCTATGTGTGCCTTAGATTGAAGAGCCAGGTAAATTGAACTGTCCAAGCCCTTTGGAATCCAGAAGATCATGTGTGAGCTCCAGAGACTGGAGACTGGAGACTGAGTATCTGATTTTCACTGGAGAATGTTGGGCTTGCTTTGATCTGACTAACTATTTGCCCTTTATATATATATTCAAAGGTAAGATGTATGTGTGTGTATTTTATATATAAATACACACACATACATCTTACCTTTGAATCTGAAAGAGAGGAGAGTTTGGGTATTTTAAAAAGATCAAAACTTCAAAGTGTTCAAATATTTTAGAGACTGTAAGACTTCTAAAGTTATATCATGACATTAACAAGAGATCTTAGAAATAACAAGAAAGGAAAGGTTGTTTTTAATAATGATGTCTGGGTGTCAAGTTGATAAAGGATAAATTCTATGGCTGATTTTGTCATCTTGATACAAACGAGAGTCACCTGAGATGAGGGAACCACAATTATTTTCTTCCTTCAGATTATCCTGTGGGAATGTCTCTGGAGGTACTTTCTTAATATTTGATTGATCTGGAACTTCCCAGCTCATTGTGGACAATTCCACTACTGGACAGTTTCATGGTCCTGGCTTATATGAGAGAGAAAGTTGAGAAAACCACAAGAAGCAAACCAGAAAGCAGCATTCCTCCCTGATTCTGCTAAATTTTTAAAATTTTACATCCTGACTACAGCCTCTCCTCCCTCTACTTCTCACATTATCTCTTCCATTCCCCCAATTCACCCCTCCTCTGTATTTACCCAGAAAGGGCCACACTTCCCTTGGGCATCAGCAAATCATGGCCTATTAAGCTGCCATAAGACCAAGTGCCTCCTCCTGTATTCAGTCTGAGCAAGGCAATTCAGCATGAGGAAAAGTTTCCCAAGAGCCAATAAAAGCACCAGGGGCAGCCCTGCTCTTATTGTCAGGCGTTCCACAAATATACCAAGTTACATATATGCAGAGGGCCAATGTCGATCCCACACAGACTTCCTTGTTGTAGAATATTAGTTTAAGATGTGTTACATTTGTTTATTGCAACAAAGATGTGTTGCATTTGGCTTAACTCTAAGTCTGTGTTATTTTGCCTATCTAAAACACCTGATTGGCCTAATAAAGACCTGGAAATTCAATAGTTAAGCAGGAGAGAGAAATGGGTGGGGCTGCCAGGAAGAGAGAATAAGAAGGAGGAGAAAGCTAGGCTAGAAAAAAATAGAGAGGAGTGAGGAGGAAGAAAAGGAGATGGGGATAAGAAGCAAAGAAATATTTATAGAATAAAGAAAGATAAAAAGCACAGAGGCAAAACATAGTTAAAGAGAAACAGGACAATTTACATTAGAAAAGCTATCTAGAAACAAACCAAGTTAAGACGAGGCATTCATAAGTAAGAATAAGTTTCTGTATATTTATTTGGGAGCTGGGTGGCAGGCAGAAAAAATAAATAAAACCTCAAATACATTTTGGTGTACCAACATGAGGTTTGAATATCTACATAGGGCCTTATAAAGCTAACCAATGAATAAACAAACAAAAAACCAAAGCAAAACAAAACAAAAAAAATGGATAAGACTGTGCCATATAGGAAAGCACTTAAAAAGCCTTTTACATGTTAATTAGAAAAACATGAAGTGAAAACACCTTCCACAGTGCAGGACACTGGCATTTCAGAGCTGGGGGATTGAATGCAGTTCTTGTCACCTACCTCCCACTGGCCTGCAAGCTTTAGATTTGGCTGCTGAAGACCTTAGAAGTGGGCAGAGCCAGCCACTAAAGCCACAGTGATGGTCTTAGACACCAGATTGGCAGTTTAAAGGCTCACACAGTCGCAAAACAACAAACAAACAAAAACTAGAGCTATGTAGTAAAAGAGGTCCAGATGGAAACAAAAAAAAAAAAAAACAAAAAAACCTCTAAACAGGTTTCAGTGTGTTTAAAAATGGAGGCTTAAGAAAGGAAATATAAAGAATATAGACAATCATAGAAAAAATAAATAGTTCAAAAATAATAAAGTCTTTAAGGAGAGAAGTAAAATAACATGAAAAAGAATAAGCCACATACAGATGGGAAATACACAGTAAATCTGGATCCTGTTTGTTGTTGTATTGACTTTAAATGTTTTGATAGCTGGTAAGCAAATGACACCTGCTAAGAGACATGGGATTGAAAGAAGGATTGCTGAAATAAACCAGCCTAGATATTTTAAGAATGCCTCAACTTTAAAATGGAAGTCAAAAATGCTTTGAAGAAGAGGTGTAGATATTTTCAGGGTTAATATGGATCAGGTGTGACTGGGGGAGACCGCCTGAATCTTGACAGGTAATATGTATCAACAAAGCTTACAGCTGGTCTTCCCAGGACATGGCTACTATTTCAATTTTCTCAGGGACTCCTAAAGACGACTTTATCCACAGGCAATAGGAAGCAGTCTAGAGAAGATGATGCCATATTCCCAAGAGGTGGGATAGGTGATTGTTGGTTATTTGGTGGATTGTGGATGTTTGTTACCATTTAGGAGGATATAGGAATAGAGGAAATTGACAACAATTAACTCAGATATTTTGCATTGGCGTGGATTTTGGTATCTTGATACAAATTTAAAGCTTTTTTTTGTTTTGTTACAAAACAATATATGTTTCTCTTTTGTTTTGGATATTGTGCTTATGTAGTTCATTTAAAAATGCAATGTATTATGATTACGAGCTGGGTGCTAGGCTGATTCACTCTTCCTAAGATTCCCAGATCATATTATTTGGGATGGCTAAAGTTCTTGAGGCATCTCTCAAGTGTGCTGAGATTATGAAAAGCAACCATATCATTGAAATCTATGTAAAGCAGTCCCCCCTCTCTCTTCTCTCTCCTCTCTTTCTCTCTCTTCATATCTCCCATGTGTATGCTTTATGTGTATGTGATGTGGAATTCCCTTCTGTATGCTGTGAATGTGTTTTATTACCAATGGTTAATAAAGAAGCTGCTTTGGCTTATGGCAGAGCAGAATAGAAGTATGTGACAAAACTAAACTGAATGCTGGGAGACAGAAGGAAAGAAGGCAGAGCCAGGCAGGCACCTCTCCTCTACCTTTTGTATTTCTCTACTCCCTGTCAAATTCATGCCCTCTTTTTTCAACTATTATTGTTACATGCACACACACATTGTATGTATGTTATATGCATGTTATATGTAATACATAATACATAAGAATAGATCTTAAGTACAACCTGCTGAGTCTATTGAGTGTTTATTATGTATATGTGCTTTTAGGAATGACCATTTGTATAGGCTAGTTTTATTTTGAGGTGGTGTTGGGGATTGAACTAGGGGACTCATAGTTACACAATAAGCACTTTAATGACCAAGCTTTTGCCTCCAGTCTTTCAAGATCTCCTATGTTACCCATATCATTTGGTGTGAGGGAACATCAAGTGTACTGAACCTGTGTCTTTTTGTGTAGAACAAAATGATAACAAGGGCAAGCATTGCAAAGCTCATGGGTTGTGGTCAGGTCAAACTAGAGTAAGACAAAGGCAATGTCTACAAGTAGACGAGTAACAGGGCTAATGAGCAAGGATCTGAAATCCTTTGCATCAAATGTAGTTTGTGTCTATCTACTTTCATTGTCTTTTCAGAACAAAAGCATAGACTATTATTACACTGGATGCAAAATTGAAAGCCAAGTAAGCAGTTGGAGGGTGGAACAAAAGGGCAGACTGATTTTACTTTCCTCCACTGCCCCACACAGACCTAACAAAACGCTCTAGGCAGGGATGCTTTAATGACAAGGTAAAGCTATTATGAGCGAGGTCAAGATCTCAGAGATGTGGGGTGGGTGATGAATAATTTCAGCAATCCCCTAAGATAACAGGAAACTCACTAGACTGTAGCAGAGGCTGGAGCCTGATGGTCATTGTCAATCACCTTGTTTACAGAAGTTAGAATAACCCTCGGGTGTCCAGCAGTCTGGAATAATAGATTCATGGTCCATGTACTCTATTATGTCTTCTGTGCATTGCCCTGTCCACCTTTAACATGCTTGCAACCTAAATCAGTCAGGACTTGAATGTAAAGTGAAACCATTCACTGTTGGATAACCCATTGGCCCACCACTAGACTCTGAGGAATAGTTGGGTTTGCCCCGTCACCTCTTTCCTCCTCTGAAAGCAAGGCTCTGTGCCAAGGGGCACAGTATCAAGGTCATACCTTTTCTAAAATCTTGGCCTGCCACGCTAGTATTCCATCTGTGAACTTGGGATCCTTGGTCTTTGTAGCCTAGCTGAGGCTCTTATGTTGAAGGGGCCTAACCCAGGTATAATGTCCTTAATTCCTCTAGAAATGGGAAATTATTCTCATGTTATAAGGGGGATTTAGAGCCTCTATGACTAATAAGCCTCTCTGCCTGACTCCTCAACTAGACAGTATCAGTAGCAGAGCAAACTAGCTGGCAAAGTTCAGAGTGATCACATGAGTGTCTTTCACTTGTCCTCAGCCTAGCATATGAAAGAAAGAACATTGCTAATGTCTTGTAAAAGAATTAATAGCATCAATTCAATGAGAAACAACTTTTTTTT
>NW_004949243.1:183056-195592 GCF_000317375.1 Microtus ochrogaster | reverse complement strand
TTCCTTGCTCGTGCTCCCCCTCCTTCTGCTCCTGATTTGGACCTTGAGATTTCTGTCCGGTGCTCCAATTTGGGTCTCTGTCTCTGTCAATGAGAAACAACTTTACTTAAGCATCAATGCCTGTTCTCACCTCATTTTTCCTTTCACCTCTTTTGATGCTCTAACTTCCTCTCTCTTTTCCTCCCTCTCCTTTTCTGTCTTCTCCTGAGCCAAATTTGTTTAGGCACAGGATAGACACTGCAGTCTATTATCTGATCTTCATTGACATGGTAGCTGTCATTCTGGCAGTGTATAACTTCTCAGTTGCATACTGGTTATAAAGAAAAGGCACTGGGCAGGCTAGCACAAATCCCACCTGAAATGTTCCCTCATCAGGAAGCCTCCAAATAAGAGTAATGTATTTATAGACAGTTTTCAAAATCTTTTTGCCCTGACAAGGTTTGTGGGACACTTTATATTTATTCTTGTTGCACAAAAGGCTTTCACAATATGATTATAATAAGAAGTCTTAGTTAAAATATTTTACCCCATTGGATCACAACTCTATTTTTTAAAAAAATCAGTTTGAAACATCTTTGTTAAAAGTTGATTAGGCAGTTAGGCATTCTATAAAAATAATTCTGCAAGTTTATCAACTTAAGAGTAGAATTATTCATTTTGTCTGAAGGTAATTTAATAGTCCTCCCACCTCAATAAACCAACACTAAATTAAGAGGATATATTGAATTATATTGAATTGTGGGTTATTTTGCCAACATGTTCTCTACATTGTATCCCAGACAGTTTTTTAATCAAGTTGTTTAGTTCAATTGATCTGTCTGGATTGAAATTATGGGTAGACAAAGAGTACTTTCCAGGTGTTAGTTTTTGTTCACCTCTGATCCCTACAGACATGTACTACTGCACCTGGCTCCCAGTTCCTCCCACATCCACTCCCATCTGAATCCACTCCTTTTCTCTCTCTCTTTAGGAAAGAACAGGCTTCTAAAGCCAATGATAATGGCACTGGGTTTTGATTCTATTGCATGTACTGGCTTTTTGGGAGCTTAGTCTGTTTGGATGCACACCTTCCTAGACCTGGATGGAGGGGAGAGGACCTTGGACTTCCCACAGGGCAGGGCACCCTGACTTCTCTTAGGACTGGAAAAGGAGGGGGAGTGGGAGAAGGAGGAGGGAAATGGGAGGAGGTAGAACTTTTTAATAAATAAATAAATTAAAAAAAACAGACTTCTAAGAGATGACAACAAAATGTAACAAAAGAAACTATAGTACGATAAAATAAAGCTTATCACAATGAAATGGGACAAGAAACACCAACAGAATGAAAAGAGCCCAAGAGAAGTCAAGAGAATGAGAGACCCATTCTTTCATTCACTCAGAAGTCCCATAAAAACACTAAACTGGAGACCATAATATATACTCGGAAGACCCATTCAGTCCTGAACATGCACACTTCTCATGACTGATAAAGAAAGACATTCAACATGAATGCATTAAGGTATTTTGCCAGCCCCTCCTGTGCTGTTCAGGCCCCGCCTCTCCCTGTCTGTGGAGTCTCTCTGCAGAGCCTCTCTCTGGTTGAGGTTTTTATGGGGCTCTTGTAGACTCCTCTGCCACTGTGCCCTCTCTCATAGCACAGAAATACACTGCTGAGTCCTCAATCTGTGTGGCGGTGATGATGAGTCCAATGGAACTTTGTGAACTCTGGAAGTTCAGAGAATAACGACCCTCTGTTGAATTTCCTTTGTAAGACTCCTGCTGAATAAGGAAAACCATTTCCCCATTTGTTGTTTGCTTGTACCAGAACAAGTAGTAAGTACTTTCCCGGGTTTCATACACACAATCCAAAGTCACCATTTTCTTCTCCATCACAGAAATTGAAGTCTGAGCCTGAGTTACCTTCTGGGCTGTGCTGGTTGCTGATGGAGAGAGCACAGAGACATCAGCCTTAACTGTAACAACAGGAGTCTAAAGGATGAAGTAGCTTATGAGCCAGAATTCTAGTGATCCCTCCCTTCTGAGCCTCAGAGAGGACAATGACCTCTTCTCCCTATGACCTTGAGGGATAATGGATAAGGATCCTGTGCTGGGGAACATGCTTACCCAAACAAATGAAGCTGACGGTTGCTCCCAGCAGGCTAAGACTCAGCATATTGTTAGCTCTTGTCTTGACTTTCTGTGTTCTGTCTTTACCCAGATCTTAATCTGTACCTTGTGCTCAAGAGGAACAAGTGCAGATGCAGATACTAGTCTATAAGTTGCCACCACCTCAACAGGAAATGCAGTTGGCAGTTATGTGTCAGGTTTAATTGTGTCCTGTCGCACCTTCCTGTATGGGCATGGGAGAATGCCAGACTGTCTTGAGGAACTGTTGGTCTCATTATAATGTGCTGGAAGCCAACAGAAGTAACATGGGCTTTCAGATCATTCTCTTTTGATGGAGAATATGGGACATGCGATTTATTATGAAGTCTAGTAATACAGCCGTGCTCCTTTTGGTCTTATTGATGCATCCTTTTTCCTAGAGAAAAGAGATGGTTGACAATCTAACAAGAATGCAGAACTACACTTCAATCTTTCTTCCTACATTTCTAATAGAGATCTGGATATTTTATATAAGAAATAAGTTTTTCTTAATGAAAACTTTGACATCATGTCTTCTAAGAAACAAAATCTGTTATATGTGTGACATGTCAAATTACACATGGAAAGAAAACTCAGACACACAGACACACATAAGCACACACAGGCACACAATCTGTGTTTCTTTCTATCTATGTGTGTGTGTTTCATGCAAGAATGAACAAAAGTAAATTCACAAAATTTTATTGAATGATAAGGTGGCATGACTTTCTCACATTCAAAGACTCCTAAAACCTCCATCTCTCATAAAATCATACACTGGCCATTTTTCCTTCTCTGTGCTGGTTTCCTTTTCTCCACTCTGGTATCCCTTTCTGTAGACAGGTGTATTAAAGACTGTTTCATTCTAGTAAAGTGAAAGTAGTATATTTTCTATATTCTCCTCTAAGATCTGCGACCTCACCAGCCCCGGGTAGTTGGCTAAGTTTCTAGTACCAGGCACAATTCCCTTAATGTTGCTCAGGTCTTAAGTACCTTTAAAGAGCTGTTGGTTACCATCAAGGTTTGAATACTGCAGTTGCAAGGTAAGGTTGTCTTACCATGCTGTTTATTGCTGTGTTCACGGTATACAGCTGGATGGAACTACTGGTAGATTTCCTCTCTTAGCAGCTTACATAACTCCTTCTGGTACCATGAATGGTAGACTGTGGGAGGCAGACTCTCAGGGTAGATCCATTTGAATCTTTGGAGTCCTGTGTCCAAAGTGAAGATCACCTATAAGGACTTACCTTCCATCTCTGAGAGGTAACTAAGAGCAACAACAATAGTCTATATTATTTTGAAAGTCACAGTATTGGGGTTTTTGTTCATTTGTGGCTCTTATGGAAAGTATTGTCAGCCCAAATGGCATAATTTCATTATATGTATATAATATTATATATAATTATATATTTTCAATATATACGGACTATATGTAAATATATAAATATTGAAATTATGCCAGTTGGGTTGACACTGTATATTCAATATATATTACATATTTAATATGTATTTTGTTACTCCTCATCAAAAAAACTTCTTTTTGCAATAATGGAGGCTCTTACAGAAAAATATAACTGGCACCAAATCATTCACGAAAGTTTTAAAAATAAAATTTGTCCTGAGGTAGCTTGATTCCCAATATTCTGAGAAACTGCTGTACTGATTTCCAAAGTGGTTGTACAGGTTTGCATTCCCACCAGCAATGGATGAGTGTTCCCTTTACTCCACATCCTCTCCAGCATGAGCTATCATTGGTGTTTTGGATCTTAGCCATTCTGACAGGTATAAGATGATATCTCAGAGTTGTTTTGATTTGTAGTTCTCTGATGTTAAGGATGTTGAACATTACCTTAAATATCTTTTGGCCATTTGAGATTTTTCTGTTGCGAATTCTCTGTTTAGTTCAGTACCCCATTTTTTAAATTGGGCTACCTAGAATTTTAATGTCTAATTTCTTGAGTTCTTTATATATTTTGTAGATCAGTCCTTTGTCTGATGTAAGGTTGGTGAAGATCTTTTCCCATTCAGTGAGTTGCCTTTCTGTCTTATTGACTGTGTCCTTTGCTTTACAGAAGCTTCTCAGTTTCAGGAGGTCCCATTTATTTATTGTTTCCCCTGGTGTCTGTGCTACTAGGGTTACATTTAGGAAGTGGTCTCCTGTGCCCATGCATTGAAGACTACTTCCCACTTTCTATTCTATCAGGTTCAGTGTGGTGGGATTTATATTGAAGGATTATTTGTAATAGCCAGAACCTGGAAACAACCTAGATGCCCCTCAACCGAAAAACTGATAAAGAAAATGTGGCACATTTACACATTAGAGTATTACTCGGCAAGGAAAAAACAATTACGTATTAAATTTTGCATGCAAATGGATGGAATTAGAAAGCACTATCCTTAGTGAGGTAACCCAGGCCCAAAAAGATGAATATGGTATGTACTCACTCATAAGTGGATACTTGCTATAAACAAAGGACATTGAGCCTATAGTCCATGATCCTAGAGAAGCTAAGTAATAAGATGAACCCAGAGAAAAACATGTATAGATCCACCTGGAAATTGGAAGCCGTCAAGATCTCCTGACAAAACTGGGAGCATGCGGGTTGGGGAGAGAAGGAAGGGTAGAAAGGGAAGATGAGGGGAGAAGGGAAGGGTTGAGGAGAACTTGAGGGAATGGGATAGTTGAGATGAAGGAAGGACAGAGATGAGAGCAAGATAAGAGATATTTTTGATTGAGGGAGCCGTTATAGGGATGGAAGAACCGGGCTCTAGAGAAATTCTCAGTAATCCACAAGCTGACTCTAGCTTAAACCCTAAGCAATAGAAGAGAGGGGGCCCAATCTTGATTTGCCCTGTAGTCTGACTGATGAATATCTTAAATATCACCATAGAACCTTCATCCAGCAACTGGTGGAAACAGAGGCCGAGACCTGCATCAGAGCATTGGACTGAGCTGCCAAAGTCCAGTTGGAGAGTGGGAGGAATGAGAATATGAGAAAAGAAGTCAAGACTATCAAGGGTTCACCCACTGAAACAGTCTACCTTAGCTAATGGGAGATCATCAACTCCAGCTGGACTGGCAAGGAACAAGTATAGAACCAAACTAGTCCCTCTGAATGTGGTTGACAGTTGCATGGTGGGGACAGACTGAGGGGACACTGGCAGTGGCACCGGGATTTATCCCTACTGCATGTCCTGGCTTTCTGGGAACCTATTCTCTTTGGATGTATACCTTGCTCAGCCTAGATATAGTAGGGAGGGCCTTGAACCTTCCACAAAGCAATGTACCTTACCCTCTCTGAGGACTGAAGTATGGTGGGTGAGAGGGTGTGTGGAAGGAACAGGAGGAGGGGAGGGAGTGTGAACTTAGATTGGTATTTTTAAAAAAATCTAATAAATTAAAAAAAGAGAAAAATATGTAAGTATAAAATAAAATGTCTCCTTTAAACAAGACAAACACTTTCCTCCAAGATCAGGCCATTCTATAGAGATTGATGACTGTGGCGGTGTGTTTAGAAACAATGGATGAATTTGTACTTATCACCAGCATAAAGGGATATCTCCCCCTTGTGGTTTCTTTCCATACTGCAGCATGATCTTCTCTGAATATGGTAATTTATCCTGAATCTTAAATTGTGACAGTAGAGGATAGCACTGTAGTCTATGAGAATTGTCTTTCTGCAGTAGTGACATGGTGAATAGTGCAGATTCCTTAGAATTTGTCCTCTGTAGGCTGTAACCAAAGTCATACTCATGCTGTTCTGAAAACTTTGATGTTTTGTGGAATATCATTATCTCCCTTGTCCTTAGTTTGCTGAAAACTATACAATAAGGGCCCCAAATCAAGGAGGATGTTCTGTCCTAAGCTAATTACCTAGGGAATAAGGAATATGATTTCATACAAAAAACAAAGGATTAAATTATATCAGATTAAAAAGGTTCTACATAGAAATCAAACAACTCATAGAGTAAAGGGACAACCTACAGAGTAGGAGAAATTATTTTCCAACTATTCATCTGTCATTGGGTTAATCTGAAAACAGCAGTAAATGAAGTTATACAACTAATAGTGGACAAAAGATCTGAGCAGAACAGAGAAGATACACAAACACCAAGGAGCAGATGAGGAATACTGTGTCATTAGCCATTGGTGGGATGCAAAAGAAAACTGTCCTTAGACACTGGATCACTCACAATGTCAAAGATAGAAGTGCTGACGAGGATGTGCATAAAGGGACTTGGGGATGCTGATGGGGGTGTAAATAAGTAGAGCCACTGTGGAGTACATGTGAAATGCTCCAGAAAATCAAAGGCAGAACCACTGTTTATCGTACTTCTGTGAGCACACCCAGAGACATGTGTGCATGTGCACATGTACACATTTATGTTTATGTGACTCTATTCATAGCAGTTCAGATATGAAGTCAGTTTAGGTTACCATCAGCAAAGGGACAGATAAAATGTAGCATAAACACAAAGAAAACTATTCAACCAAAAAGATGAATAAAATTCTCAGTTTTCAGCCAAACTGTTGGACCTGGAGGGCATTAAGTAAAAGAAGCCAGACTCTCCTCCCCAACCTGCTACCCGAATAACCATACAAGGTCCTGTGTTCTTCTTCCTGGTTGCTAAAAAGAAGTTCACCTAAAAGCCTAGAGGTCATGGGAAGGGCCCACAAAGAGGGGACCAGTCCATGCTGGGTGCATGTGGGGGACCATCTCTCTAAATCTTAACAACACATTAACATCCTAATGAAACAAACATTATTGGAAAATCATCTTGTGTGGGTTAGTTTGTTTTTTTCTACTTGACACAAACTAGAGTTACCTGGAAAGAGGAATTCTCAATTGAAAAGTTGCTTCCACCAGATTGGCCTGTAACCGAGTGTGTGGGAGGGACAAGCTCTGTGGGGTACCACCTCTTGGTAGGGTTCCTGGGTTGTGTGTGAATGTGATGGATGAGCAGTCTCATCAGACGGTGAGATAAACATTAGTTCTTAAGAATGAATGCAGTGATGATGGCAAGGACAGATGATCTTGTCACAGCACACGGACTTCCTATCACCTGGATCCCATTTGCCCCTTCCTAGCCCCGGTTTTCCTCATCTGGGGTGTGCTGCTCATTTCAGTTCTTACTCTTAACGGCCCTTGCTCTTCTTCCATGTCCCCTCACAGCAGCTTCAGTCTTCTCCCTTCCATAGGCTCATCAGAACGTGGCCGCAAGGGACAAGCTTCCCCACAGGGATGGGGAACGGACTTTTGTACAGATTTTCATTTTCCCTGAAAATCACAGAACTCTTAAAGGCAGAATATGATTCAGATGTTTAGTTCTCTTCTTCTGAGACTTGGATCTTGGCCTCCCTACTGTGCAATGGCTTCATTTCCCAACTGTAAAAGGAGAGGCTTAATTAAAGTGTTTAGAAGCTTCTCAGTCTAATGTCAGATCCATGCTCACTGTTCTGGAACTGGAGAGATGTAAGAATGATTTTGTTCTCTCAAGGAGATAACTAGACCTTAGGAAAGCACAAGGGACAGATGGATTTTTCTTCATCTGGAACAAGGATACAGTGCTTATTAAAACCAAAACCTGAAGGCTCCTTATATTTAGTAGCCCAGATTTTACAGGCAGAAATTGAAGAGGTTGTCCTTATTTTGAGCTTGAGGGCCCATGGCCAGGACATGTGGAGTAAACCCTGGCATTTCAGCGTACTGCTGCTCTCTGCCCCAGCCCGAGGAGCGAAAAAACAAATGAACAAAGAGAAATGACACAATTAAACAGGTTCTCTTTTCCAGTAACCTGCAGACACTCATGGGACAACATAAGCACCATGCTGTCCACTGTTAGGGTCTAGGAAAGAACTCTGAGGGTTTGTGTCAGGGCTGCAGGTGCCTGCTGCACACTGTGCTTCTGTAGCACAGAAGTAAACAGCAGTGTCTGCAGTCCGGGCAGCAGGGATGGACAGGGAACTGCTCTGGGTAGAGGTGTTAAAGGTCGCTCTTAGTCTTCCACTGTGTTTCTCTCTCTCATTTGAACGCAGTAGGATTAGCATGACAGGGCCTCTGCCTGAGTCCTGTCTGTACCACTGTAGGTTGACTGAATAAGTTTTGTAGCTGCAGTTCATGGTGACATCTTCACCTTCCTGGATGCTCAAAGCCCGAGGATTTCCTTCTCCCTGTTGGCTGTTCACCCCTACAGAGAAGCACAGGTCAGAAAACAAGAGTCAGTAATTATGTTTTCAAATTGCATTTCTGATGAACACTTCTCATTCACATGACCTCTGAACTTAGGTCTCCCCATTTCTATCACTATTATCCCCAACTTACTGGCCAGTTGAAGCCATAGGGTCATCAAAGACACTTCCAGAAATTTGTTCATTCTTTCTTTATTGATGTTACAGGAAACACTGTGCTGTACACTGAAGTGGAGTCTGGTTCGTAAGACAGAAGAGTCAGTTCTGATTGCTGAGTTTATATTTCATCTTTGGTCCTTAGAGTCTCAGGTTTTTGTTTAGCCAATCAGAGACAGGCTTGGTTCACCACAAACCCCCATCCAAAATCCACCCTTCTGACAGGGAGATACTGCCATCTGGTGGTGGCCACAGCATACTGCTACTAGAACGTGTTCTGGGATGGGATGGGGAATGTGCAGATTGCAGTAATTGCAAGCCTGCTTTATTTGCTCTGTCTTTTTTCCTGCACACAGTGAGAAGACACACAGATTAACTCCAGTAAGAGGTCAGTGGAAGAAGAATGGTGAAGCCCAGAATTTACAGAATACTTCTGAAAAGTCTTGCTAGATAGAGTTCCTAAGTAACTACAACTCCTGAAAATGTACTAGTGAGGGAAGAGAGATGGCTCACTGGGTAAAGTGTTTGCCATGTAAGTCTGATGGCCTCATTTTATTTCCCAGAACCCACAGTGGAGAACACCAGCTCTAGAAGGTCGTCCTCTTGCATGAGTGTATATACACACCAATGATAAGTAAGACACACAAAGTAAAATGTATCTGTGAGGTTCATAGATTAAAAAAAAGGTTTTCCCAATGCTTAAAAGAAATTGTATGTAAATAAAGGGTTTCACTGGTGTGCAAAAGAAATAAACCCCTATTAGATTAAGTAGAAATTAGTAAATTAAATTAAAAATAGGTTAAACTCAAAATCCACAACAGGGTCTGAGAATCAGGTTCAACAGCTGCATAGTCAGGAACAGCACAGACCATTCCTCAGAGGATCTGCTGGCTCCTGTGTGAGCTGCACACTCTACGTGGTTTGTGTGAAGCCATTCACGAAAGGTTTTATATGCAGCTGCCATTCACAGTCCTGTCGTCTTCCTCTGGGTGAAATTAAAGCCAACCTATTGCAGGATATTTGATCACATTGTGAAACTCTGAGATTGTTAGTGAAGTTAACCTTGAATCAGGGGAGAGAGTCTATGAGTAGCTGACTGAAATTAGCCATAGATATTTTGGAGGACCTGGGATACCATAGAGAGACACAGGAAGAAATAGGGAGGGGCTTAGAAAGATTAATGGATGCTTATGATTTGGGAAACATGGAGATAGATAGGGTCAGCTGGTCGTTCCTTCACTGATTTCTTGTTCTATCAGGTGTTTACACCAATATTTGACTCCCTAGTTTCTATTGATAATAGAACAATTTAGATAAAGAGTTTACCTTCTAACACAGGAATAAATCCAGCAGAAATTAGTTATGGTACCTTTTATAATGCTGAAATTTGCTCATTATGGGCAGAAAATGAACATTGGCAAAGAGTTTATAGCTATTTGGGGGGAGAAATTAGCAACAAATATCTCAAATGGAAGAACCTTCAGTTTATAAAAAGAGCTAATTGGACTCTATCACATTGTGTGAGAAATACCAATTTCTGAGAGGAGCTCCTACATTCTATACTGTTACAAATAAATGAGGAAAGGCAGGTTACAAGTCAGGGAAAGTAATTAAAGTGGCTCAAATCCCTTGTTATTCCAGTTAATAGTCAGAAATATATGCTATTTCTCAAGGTATTATTAGATTTTCCAGAACCTCTCAATATAGTGACTGACTCTTAATATGCAGAAAGGTTGTTTTACATATTGAAACTGCTAATTTTATTTCATATAGTTCAGAATTTGCTTTGTTATTTACCCAACTACACCAAGTAAACAGACATGGAAACCATTCCTTGCATATAACACATATTAGATCCCATATAGGTTTATCAGGCCCTCTATCAAAAGCTTATGATGATCAGTTATTGATAGGAAGTGTGCTAGAAATCTCAGAACTTCATAAGAAACACCATGCTAACAACAAAGGTTTGAAGAAAGTTTTTTCTATTACCTGGCAACAAGCCAAAGAAAGTATAGGGAAATGTTCTACTTATTCTTTGTATACTCAAACATCATTGCCTGCAAGAAGTAACCCAAAAGGTACTCAAAGATATGAAATTTAGCAAATGGATGTTTTCGTTTTTCAGAGTTTGGAAAAATAAATATATACACCATACCTAAGATGCATATTCAGGATTTCAATGGGTAACTGTTTGAGTTCTGAAAAGGCTGATTCTGTAGTCACACATTTGTTACAAGTTATGGCCATCATGGAGATAGCTATACAAATTAAGAATGACAATATTTTAGCAGTATAGCTATTTCCCCAGGAATCTGAAACCTTTTTTGCATATTACAACATAAAGCATATTATAGATATACCACACAATCCTACAGGGCAAGCAATTATAGAAAGATCTAATTGCAATTTAAAAAATATGCTTAATAAACATTAAGGAGTAATAGAGGCCCCAGAGATAGATTGCACAACGCTTTGCTACCTCTGAACTTTTAAATGCTATTGTGAAAGGAATTACAGCATGGAAAGACATTGGATAGTAGAAAAAACTTCTCATTTAAATCAGTCTGTACACTTTAAAGATGTAGTGACCTCAGAATGGGAACCAGGATATGTGTTATGTTGTACAAAAGGTTTTGCTTTTGTTTCCACAGGAGAAGAAAAGACACAGATACCGTGAAGATTGATAAATATTACATTTGAACAAGAGAGACCTCTTGATTAGAAGAGGTGATAGTTCATCAAACAGCTTGATCATTCAATCTAAACTAATTTGTAAGACAAATAAATTACTTTCATTGATCAGGTATAATTTTTTGTTAAAAGGTAATACTTTTTTGTTGCCCAAAAATGTTCTGCTTAAACAAAGATGTAGCCTACTAATAAAGGAACTCCCAAAAGTTAGGGTTGGGGCAGGGTTTTGTTTTTGTCTTTCCAGGAGAATAAAATCATCCAATTAAGGAAACTAACAACCACTGGACAAATGAGACATCTGAACCATGAATCATCAAGAGAAAATGTCCCAAGAAATAGAGTAAATTGGCCTAATGGTGTAGCACACCTGCAAAAGGATAGAGTTTCATAAATCTTCCCAAGTGCTTGTTTTTGCTGCTCTGCACAAACAAAGGACAAATGGTCTTCTTGTGTGGTCCAACTCAATCAAAAATTCAAGTTGAATTTGAAGTTCAAGTGTGGCTCTCTCCTTCTCTAAATCCAAGCATGCTTGTTAAAGAAAAATCCAAAATTATCTCATGTCAGAAGAGCCACCTGGTACAAGACAGAAGAAAAATCAAAATTAAGGAACTATTCTATTGCCATTAATCGTATAATCCCTTGGTTTTATTTTGACTCTTTAAAACTTTTCTTAAGGTATAATATTTTAATGTGGGAATGATTTCTTTCTAATCTGTTGCTTTCATTGGTTAATTAATAAAGAAACTGCCTAGGCCCATTTGATAGGCCAACCCTTAGGTGGGCGGAGTAAACAGAACAGAATACTGGGAGAAAGAAGCTGAATCAGTGAGTCACCATGATTCTCCCACTCCAGACAGACGCAGGTTAAGATCTTCCGTGATAAGCCACCTCGTGGGCTACACAGATTATTAGAAATGGGTTAGATCAATATGTAAGAGCTAGCCAATAAGAGGCTGGAACTAATGGGCCAGGCAGCGTTCAAAAGAATACAGTTTCCACGTAATTATTTAGGACAAAGCTAACCGGGTGGCGGGACACAGCCCTGCCGCTCCTTACTACAATATTTATCAAAAGTTTTCTGCTTGACAGAAAAGTCTGTCAGATATTCTAGGCTTGTTGGTCAAATATGGATCACCCAATGTTGTAGATGACTCTGGATGGCTGTCCAGGCACCCAGCTGTATGTCATTTCTATAGTTTCAGGAGTTACTTGCTCTGCACTTCCTGCTTACTCAGGTAATATTATATCCTTCTTGGGTCTCTGATGAATGTAGAAAACTAGATAGTTCCCAATAGATCAGCTCCACTGTCTCAATGGGTGGGTGCACCCCTCGTGGTCCCGACTTCGTTGCTCATGTTCTCCCTCCTTCTGC
>NW_004949243.1:180121-182316 GCF_000317375.1 Microtus ochrogaster | reverse complement strand
GAAAAAAAAGAAAACTAGATAGTTACGCTGTTTTGTTACCAAATTCAAAAAAGAAACTTAGAAAAGACATGTAAGTTTTATAAGGTTGAGAGATAGAAAACCTTGTTTATCTAAGAAATTGTTTTGAGGTCTAAAAGGATATTTTAGGATAATGCAAGTTATGATAGAACTGATTTAGGTGTAAAACTTTGAATTCATCAAGATACAGTAGATAATAGAGTATTTTCTCTGAATTGCCAAATATGAATAGACTGGATGTTGTGAATGTAATTCTTACTTGATAATTCTTTTTATAGTAAAAGTTTTATTGTGTAGAGTTAAATGCTTTCCCTTTCATTTAGACAATACCTGATAATTGTTCTTATTGCATATAGTTTTGCTGTATTAGCATTAAAATCTTCCCTTTTTATTCAGGCACAAATGGGGAAATGTTACAGGATATTTGATTACACTGCAACACTCAGTGACTGTGTTAATAAAGTTAACTTTGAATCATGGGGCAGCCAGTGGTTAGCTGACTAGAATCAGTCATGAAGAAGACTGGAATATGGATAGAGAAGACACGTAGGAAGGAGGAGGAGAGAGAAACTTGAATTTTTCACGCCTTTTTCAACTTTGGAAGTGTGGAGAGATGGTCAGCTGGTCGCTCCTCCACCATTTCTTTAATCCATCAGGCTTTCACCCTGATATTTGACCCCCGAGTTTTAATTCATAATGGAGCAACTTAGATAAGCAGACATGATGTTTTAGTATAGCAACAGCAACGTACCTAACACACTGGCAACTATTTGTCAATCTCAACTTCAGTCTTCTGTACCACAGTCATGCTTCTCTGTCAGTGCATTCCTAGCTGCTGCTGACTCTCCATGTAGGCCAGCAAAGCCTGTGTTTGCATTACCATGGCCTGCATTTCTCCCTTTCAGTGCCACTGCATGTGGAGATTTGACTAATGTCAAGAGCTGATGGTGGCAGGCAAGAGCAGTATGTTTCTCCTGGGTGGATTAGCTATTTTTAATTCTCAGTTTAGTCAGTTTCTATTTTGTTTAGCTTGCTCGTGAGTACAATATAGTGTGTTCTTACCTTAACTGTTTTTCATCTGACCACACAAACACAGTTTTTAGTTTGGGATTTTGTCTAGAAGTCCTATAGGAGCTTGATCTGGAAAAGGGTTTCACAGAATTTCCTTCTCATGGTTGCTCTGTTTCAAAGTTGGTCATTAAAGAAACTATATGAATTGGAAGATTGCTGTGAGAGAGTGTTTACTTTTTATATTGCTCTATGTTCCAGCCCTAGACACTGGGATGGCTCATATCTGTTTATAATCTGCCAGCTCATTTTCTTGTTGACCTCGTACCCCTCATTTCCTCCAAATTTTCTTTGATGGATGTTAAGTATGTGTGTATCATGTTGGTAAATGACGCTGTTCCTTATGAAGTTCTTCCAAGCAATGGTATTTAGGAGGGAGTGTTGTGTGACACTATTCCTGGTGAGATGGACAAACATCGATTTATCCCAGCAGAAAACTAACAACAGAGTAAAGGATGGGTATCACCAAAGGCCAAATTGGTGAGCCAAACTTTTTACTGGGGTTACTTACAGGAACATTAGAAAAGCTGCTTTCAGGAGCAGAAATGACTCAAAGACAGGTATATCACCAAAACTCACTTCAGTATGGGTGACAGCTCATGAAAACTGGAAGCCTGGAGTGTACTACACAAGCTACAGGTAGCTCAGTAGTTGGGAGAGGAATGCTCTTCCCAGGTAGTTACACTGGTCCAAGCAGCTCATCTGTTCTCTACTTTGTTTAGGCAGCTTTTGGTAAGATTGCCATTTTTTTCTACCTACCCAAGATCATGGAAGATTCTCACACTTTCTGGTGTCTTCTTCAATTTCTTTCTTCAAAGATTTAAAGTTCTTGTCATATAAGTCTTCCCCTTGTTTGGTTAGAGTTACTCCAAGATATTTTATGGTATTTGTGGCTATTGAGAAGGGTCATGTTTCTCTGATTTTTTTCCCCAACCCTTTTAATCATCTGTGTACATGAGGGCTAGTGATTTTTTTTTCTAGCTTTTATTCAAGTGCACTGACTTGACGATGATTTTAGATTTTGTTAAAAGCAGACACATCCATGGATTGTACGTAGTCCTCAAAAGCAGTAATCTGTTCCTCCAGCATATCTGTTCCAACCTTATCGT